>NC_056726.1:546957051-547257051 GCF_019279795.1 Protopterus annectens
TTAAAATAATTAATCATCCAGAAAAAACTCCTCACTGAACAAAATACTTACCCTTACTCCAACCTCACATCCCTTAGGTCATCCAAAAGCCTACTAGTTCAAACCATCAAGTCTAACAACTTGGGAGGCGAAGCACTCTATGCAAATTCCATTGGCAAATCCTGGAATGCCCTCCCAAATAACCTAAGACACATGACCTCTCTTTACCAATTCAAAAAACACCTCAAAGACCTATTAAAGTCCCAATGGCTCTGCCCTTGCTCTAATCCTGACTAATACTAAAACTCTCCTGGCCCACTAAAGTCCCTACCCAACCCACTAACCTAAGGTCTCAACTAATTCTAATGCTAGTTCATTATAAGTATTGTACTTCTTTTAAACAATTGTATAACATATATGTCTTATTTCTCTTTGAATGTAATAACTATAACTCTATCCTTGTATGTTATGTTTAACTACCTCTTATGTTGTGGAGCTTTTCTCCCCGGGCCTCTACTGAAAATGGACATGTATCCAGCTAGATTAGCCCGGTCAACAAATGTAAAATAAATAAAATAAATAAATAAATAAATAAAAATCATATAACATTTATTTGCACATTTATTAATTTTGCATATAGTGCACTGAGTGATCACACAACCAATTATGAGTATCGCTTGGAAGTATACAGCTTTGTCTTACCTCTCTGTGTTTGCTGCTTATCTCATCTTATCTGACCAATATTCTGAGACATGCAGTCTGTAAGCCATTCTATATCATTGTCCTTAAAATGTGTGAGGATATTAAATGTCAGTAGTATAATATGCTGTTGCCAATAAACAAAAGGGAGGTTGGATGTTAATGAACAGAACCTGTGAATTGTGTGCTGCTTACTTAAAATTCCAACCTTGGCAAAATTACTTCTAACACTTTGTAAGTCTAACCTGATACACCCACTGTATGTACAGTCTGCATTGCTGTTGTTTTCCTTTTCCATACAAGTAACCATTCACAGTTGCAATCCATTAAAAACAAACACTAAGGGAGTGCCTGTACTATGCTTACATCGGCTGCACAGAACCAAGTATTTGGGATTCACCGATTCTAATGAGTTTGCCCCTCATTTGTATGTTCACTGAGCTTGACACTGAATCTTCACCATAAAAAGGCAACCATGTAGTTGAGGAAACTGAATGTAAGGAGACTTGTTTATGTGGAGAACACAGAAAAGTGGCTATTACTTTGTGATATATCTGCAGAGAAGATTACTGAACTTGCGATGGTATGTTTGCATTTTGTCAGCTATTTACTGCATATGATGAGATGTAATTAAGAAAAATGTATTTAATAGTTATATATATATATTTTAATTAGCAAAGGCTACACGTTTAACTGTATGCATGAGAAATGTACTGATGGCATGGGCATGTTTGTCTGGGCATTTCACAGGTATGCATGATTGGCAATGCCTTAAAATGGAATGTTCTGTGTTAAATCTGTAGACAGTTCTCAGGCAGTTCATTTGATAGCACTTTTAGCATTTCAAAAATGCTTTATTAGCAAAATGTGTCCTTTGCCTCTTCTTTTGGGGGTTGAGTGAGCAAAGCTGCATTTTTTTTATGGCATAAACAAGGATAAATTGTTATAATCCAAAACAGAAATGAGGTGTGTGCAACTGGTCAATCAAAATATAAGAAATCCAGTAAAAAAGCAAAGAGTGACCAGACCACAGCTAATAAAATCAAGCCAAGTTTTATTCCAGGAAATATATATTGTTATTGTTACCTTTCTTTTGCATCCAGTCTGTTCCTATTTCAAATCTCTAAACTTTTTTGAGGTTTTCCAGTGGGTAATACTGAAATGCTACCTCTTCTGTTTTACCTGGGAACAGTTACTTTGTAGTTATGTGATAATTATGTGCATTATCCTTCTGTTGTCTTTTAGGACACCTAGGATTATGGCACCAAGGCATCTCAATCCCTGAAATCTACCATTCACTGACACTGAGAATCAGGTCATTGTGGAAGCTTTTAGGCAAAATGGTGCACTCCTGCTTGAGAGAGGATGTGGAGATATATCAGGCAGAATGCAAATTTGGCAGCAGATAGTTGCAGATGTTAGTGCAGTAGGTCAACACAACAGGACATGTGATCAGGTGTGCCATAAGGCCACTGGCATGATCTCATCTGCACAGAGGATAGCAGCTCCAGTGGCCTGTGATAGGATGGGTACTTGGGGGGGGGTGGTGGTGGTGCTGTATAGTCACCATTAACAGCAAATGAAGAGTTCATGTCCACTGTCAGGGATCCAGACAGCTCACAGGAAAGTACAGAACAGAATGTCCTTGACATTTGGTACTACTGCTTCAGGGACAACAAGCACATCCCAGAAGGAGCTTCTAGGTAGGCTTTTGTACCTCAGTTAGTAAATACTGTTGTATAGTAAAATAATTTAAATCAATACGTTAGTTCTGTTTCACAAGAATTTTTGGGGTGAGTGGGGTTGAAGATTGCTACAGTTAACACATTCTGATTGATTATAGTTGGGCTTGGGTTGAACTTGTCATCCAAATTCTTGTTGAAAGTATAGTTAATGGGCATATCAAGGGAAAAAAATATCCCCTGTGTTTCTGTTAAATGTGTTGATGATTCTTACCTTTTGCCTAACAACTTCCAGGACTATCCGGCTTACGGTGCATAGCATCATCTGCACACTGTAAGCTTAGTTTGTGATGCCGATGTCAGGGGTGTTATGTGTATTGCCTACAGCACCACTGTTATTTTGTTAGCATATATTGGACTGTAGTAGTGTAATTATTAATTGTTCCTGTGATTGTTGCTTATTATAACAGGTGATCCTGACAGTGGAAGTATGGGACTTCTACCACCTGATGTCAAGAGTATCAGCTGACTTGAATGATGGTAATGGCCAAATAGAGGCACAGTCGGGGGGGGTGTATACATGCAAAGGTTGAATCTGACACCGAAGTTAACATGCAGCCATCCTCTGAAATTCCAGTGGGCACCGCCAGTGGGCATGCACATAGTCATTTCAGTGATACCTCAGATATTGGACAGGTAGAGGCAAGACATTCGATCAGGGAGGTGTGGTTACTATGGCTTCAATGCCTGTTGACTCTGGCCATAGCCAAAGTGTGGTTGAGGTGCCACACAGGAGGGTTGTTAGGGGTGCTAGGAGGAGGCCTGCTGTCCATCCTTCACCTGATCCAGGTATCTCTTCCCATGCCACTCAGTGTATGTTTAGGGCCATCATGGAGGCACAGTTACATTCCCATAGGTCCTCCAGATAAATGCTTAAGGTTGTAGATGTGACGCAGGCTGACATGTGACTTCCTCCACTGTGTTGCCAATTAAATGCATTGGACAAATGACGTAATGGAATGAGCGGTGTCTGTGAGGAAACTTCTACTGAGGAGGACAGCAGTCTCGTGGGCATAGGTCAGCCATGTCTTCTGCTGTTAGCCAGTGTTACTGTGCCCGATCACGTTCCCATAGTGGCAGTACTTCCACTGCTCCATCTGTGGTTGAGCTGTCCACACCCAGATGTGGCAGGACATGGGGTCGTGGTCTTAGGCATCCTCATGAGGGGATCTCATCTAGTAGACCTCAGTCATGTTCAGGTAGCTGCAGCACAACTGACTGTGGGCATGGACATGACAGTGCAACTCCTGGCAGAGCCATTTCTCAGGGTTGGGTATGACAATGATGAACTGCCACCTCTACCATGCACAGCTCACACCTGTCCAACATATCAAGGAGTAGAGCTAACACAGAGCTTGGCTGTGTTCATGTAGACAGCTGGAGGACCCCTACAGACACATGCACAGTTACATAGTTCCATACACACAACAGTTATGTGGTTCAGCCGTGAAGCTTAAAACTTATGTTTTTTTTTACTGGCCATTTGTTGTTTTATCTGAATGTCTGCCTGCTTATCTTTCTTACTCACACACATTCCCTGACCTTTAGTTTCAGCCTAGGCTTCCTGCCCCCACACAACACCCTGTGCAAGTGATGATAACTGTACCATATCCCTGTTTTGTATCTTTTGGATTCAGGAATCCATAAGCTTTGTCTGATGCTCAGGGTGTATAGCTGACTTAGTGCTTAGTATAGCTGCATTTATGATATTGAAGTAACAATTTTACCTTTGACTTATCTTGGTCTTAGAAAGTTAGACCATTGATAGCATCTTTATTGTTAATGATCTTGTGAAGGCTGCGAAGTCTAAAACTGATGTGGCTCATTACTTTCTAACATCTCTTTAATGATTTTCCACAACAAAGCGATGCCTCTCAACCTCTTAATGCAAACATTCTATACAAACCATAAATAATAAGGGGGCAGAGGCCCAAAATTGGGAGGATATTTAAATATTGCTCTTACAAACTTAAAGTTGATAGAATAACAGATTTTGCATTAACATGATTTTTCTAAAGGGTATGGCATCTGTAACTGAAATGGCTGTCATTATTTTCTGACTTCAGTCTTCAGTGATTTATGAGCAAACCACAATTTTATGAAAAACACCAAAAACATGAGGCAAAAATCTGGATATTCTGTGAAAATCTGTACAGTTGAGAGGTATAGTACAAACATATGTTGCTAAACTGGGGGCATGCAGTGACCATCAGTACTTTTGAGAGGTATGACTGTGAATCTTTGCCTGAGACCTACTACTTAATAACGGACATGTGCAAGTCAAATAAGTCTCTGCTGTCACAGGTAATTTCTGTACAGATCTACCTTTTACTTTCTTACATTGCCAAGCAACAACATGCAAGAATATGCCAGTCATTCATATTATTACACAATACAATCCAGGTTCAACACTTACCTTGTAAATTCAGCAGTTGCAACAGGTTTAGTTCAGGGCTGACTCTGTCTTATGCAAGCAGTACACAGCCAATACATGGGTAGGTAAATGTTGTGAGAGTTGCCTGGCATCAATGTTCGATATGTATGTGTGTGTAGGAGTAAGGTTTTAGGCCCTTAGCTGGTGTGTGTGTGTGTGTGTGTGTGTGTGTGCTATGCGTTGTCTTTTAACCAATGTGAGGCCATATTGAGCACACCTACATCTGCCTACACCCACAGCAACTGGTGGTACCCCCTCTGACTCCTCACCTACATGGGGCTTTGGTGACCTTGCCATTGTCAGTGGGATATCATAAAACAAAAACCAAACTGCAGAGAACAAACAAAAAGGCAACGTAGTATACCAGACCTTCCAAATTTATTGTTAGCGCTTTCGGGCGCAACAAATTACGACCTTCTTCAGACAAAAAACATGAAAGAAAAAAGTTTCCTGGTTTAAATAAACCACCAACAGTGACATCATCAGATCATCAATCCATAATTAAAGAAACATTACACATAATTAAACATAATGTGTATATGTATATATTATGTTTATATAAATAAACACCCTCTCTAAAACATATAAAAATACATTTAAATGTTTGTTTGTGTCTTTCGGCTTTTCCCAGTTAGGGGTCACCACAGCGGAACTCCAGTCCGCTAATGATTGGCAGTTGATTTTTACGTACCAGCTTGCCAGGCCTGACGCACAACCTTCAACGAAGGTACGCTCATTCACGCATGCCTCCACGCAGAAGACACTCTAGCTGAGAATCGAACCGGACAGCGTCTTACTGTGAGGCGACAATGCTACCGCAGCACTACCACAGTATGAAAATCTTAAACCTGTCTCCATGACAAGGTAAAACAGTGAGTTCTTAAGTTATGTCTTTCTAAAGATTTTAATCTTAATAAATATTTTAAGGAACATGACTCATTTAAACCTGGGTACATATAAGCATTGGTTAGGACTTGCCACCATAATTCTCTTTGCTCCAATAATAATTGCAATGGCCCACCTCTAATGCTTTCTTTAACCTGCTCTATCACAAGAAATAAGAAGGCATGCCCATGAAATTCAATTACATGCTTTGCTAGTGCATTATTGCAATCTTGCTTATGTATGCTGTACTGATGTTCATAAATTCATTGCTTCAGTTGTCTTTCAGTTTTTCCTATATAAAACCATGGACAGCTTTGGCACTCAGCTAAATAAACCACTCCTAGGATGTTGCAATTATATCTACCACTAATAGAATAGGTAACATTTGTTATTGTAAACCTGATTGAAGGTTTAATAAACTCGCAATAGTTGCAATATCCACATTTTAACATACCCCCAGTTCTATGATTACTATGCAAGTCTCTCCCGATAACATTTTTAAGATTAAAGCCTCTTTTATAAATTATTTTAGGTGCTTCTGGAACTTTGTCTCTAATCTGGGCATCGTCAATAAGCACAGCCCAATTTATATATAAAATATTTGCTATTTGTTTTGCGTCAAGTGAAAATTAAGTACTGAAAGTTAATGTAAAGTTAACATCATTTATATCAGTTTGAACACTGTTAGATAATGTTAAATTGTCTAGCCCTTCCTCTTCTGCTTGTGTAAGACTGCACAATATAGGTCTAAACCAACCTGATATACGCTTGTGGGTAATCTCGGATATCAATTCATCAATGAATTTTAATGGGTATCCATGAGCTGGGAACATTTCTTTAAGCAAAAGACATTCATCTGAAAAATCTTGTTCTAGTGTGGTCATATGGGCTGCCCGTACAAGTTGTCCCTTTACAACACATCGCTTTTGGTAGTATGGATGAGTACTTTTGAAATGTAAAAAACAGTTTGAGTATGTATGTTTGCAATATATTCTTGCAGTGTAACATTGATTAACTCTGTTTAGTTAATAGCACATCCAAAAATGCTATAAATTCACTATTAAATTCAAATGTGAATTTCAAAAAACTGGTCATCTCTGACAGTATCTGAACAAATTCGGAAGCATGAGTTTCATCGCCATTAAACACAAAAAATATATCATCTAGATAACATGTATACCATACAACATGCTGTTTAAAATAGTCATGGCAAAATAACATTTCATTTTCCCGGTATGATATGACACAATTAGCAAAGCTCCCCCCACAGGGGGAGCCCATGGCTATCCCTGTTTTTTGAAGGTATATATCACCCCCAAAAAAGATGTAATTATTAGTCAGAATAATATCTAGCAGAAATTCAACCAGGTTTATCTCCTCACCTGTAACACCTAACTTTTGTAAGAATTCTCGGGTCCACATAATTCCTCAAGTTTGTGGGATAATCATATATAGATCCCAAACATCTATAGTTAGAAAGTTGTATTCAGCATTGAAGTCCAGGTCATTGATGTTTTTAAGGAAATCCCACGAGTCACGACAAATTTGTAACTGACCATTAAGGTGTTTATTCAATTTAGCATCAACTATTTTAGCATATCCTTACGTAATACTATTCCCATCAACAATAAGCCGAAGCGGTGGGTTATTTAAGTTCTTATGTAACTTAGGGAGCCCAAATATGGTGGGTGTAACTGGAGATGGTATAGTCAGGTAGTTATATGTATCTATATCTACCATACAATCAATAAATAGGTCATTTAATAATGCCCTAATACATTGATAAGCTCCATGAAGTTGGTTAATGGATGTGTTTTCATAATTGTCGGAGCTCAAGATATTTAACATTCTATTAAAATAATCTTCTTCAGTCATTAACACCATGCCACCAACTTTATCTGGCTTGAGAATCTTAATATTAAAATTTCTCAAAAAATCAAGAGCATTCAGTTGGTTCTCTAACATAGTATTCGTAAAGACTGCATTGTTATAAGGTTGACCCTGCATAACATTCCTCAAGTCAAGTTCACACAACTTTTCAAACAACAGTGAGTTGTGAAAGGGGGTTAAATATACTAGAAATATGATGGTTAGCAATAGGATTAATGATATTACCTAATAATATGCTTAAATTCAATTTGCGAGCAAACAGCTTTAAGTCTAACAAGGTATTAGCAAGGCTCATATGCCTGGGAGGCACAAACAACAGTCCCATAGCTAAAATGTCTATAACTTCATTAGGTACTTCAAACTGAGTGAAGTTATAGATTTTAAAGTCCCCTGTTTGGTTTAAAAGAATTTGAGGGTGGAGTGCATCACCACCAGTAGCAGCAGAACTTAGTAAAGGCACAGATGACATCTCCGGCGCCTGTTCTTCTTGTTGCGACGAGAAGTGCTGGAGTTGCCTGATCTCAAATTGTTCACATTCTGGTGGTTCTGAAAACCCAAAGTGTGAGAATCACGTGAATTAGTCCCTTGTTGGTTTAAAATGTGTTGACTACGTCTGGGAGAAGGAGCAGTTGCAGATTCTGGTGTATTCAATGCCCGAGTGTCAGCTACTAGGCTGGAAGGGGCAAATACTTGACTGGAATCCCTTTCTAAGTTATTAGGCAAATCAGATTCAGTAAGTGAATGACAGTGGCACCAACTAAAGGGGGAGAGGGGAGGCTGTACCATAGTAATAGTCCCTCTGGTCATGCTAAAGTTTTTTTTATTTTTCACAACCTTTAGTTTATTCACTGTCTGCTTAATACTGGCATAAATACGGATGTAATCATATTTATACTTAAGAAAATAAGCATCTTCCTTAATATTTCTTTCTAAGTCCTTAATTCATTCTTTAATGATTCTGACTGCAGGGAGTAGTGAGTAATAAGCAAAGCAAGAAACTTGCATCCCTGCCTGTCAAAGAGACTAAGTAATTCTTTATGAAAATATGAATTTTGAACTATTCTAGAGGGAAAATGCCACTGCCGTAGCCCCTTTGGTATATGTGAACGTGAAACACATTCACGTAAATAAGAGATTTCAAGTTGCAGTTTGTTGTATTTAAACAGTTTCAGATCAAATTGCTTTAGGTTTTCAACAATACTATGAACAGTAGATTGGTTATTAGTGTGCATGTTATTATTTAATACTGCAGCACTATAAGTAAGGTGAATAGCTGAATTCAAACAGTCCATGAGAGAGGGTAAAGTACTAGGGGCTATATCACTAGTTCCCGGAACTTTAATTTCTTCTTGGTGCCTAATAGTCAATGGAGCAGAAACATTAGGCAATCTGGTAGTAATAGCTAAAGGAAGAGGTTCAGGAGAAATATTACATAAAGTCAAGTTACCCCTAGTTTCTGAAACAGCAGGCTCTTCCACCTGAGGTGTTGTGTGGCATAAATTGTTAAGTCTCAGTGATAATTCATCCACACTAGAAGTCAGGTTTCGGATTAGTAGTGTCAGGTTCCCAATGGAGCTTGTTCATAGGTTGGTACTAGGTTATCGGCCCTAGGGCCTATACAAGCCTAGCCGTAACAATTCCCTGGCTATTTCTTCCCACACTATTTACTTCCCTGGACCCCTGTCTAGCAGGGCGACTGACGTGATCCCCAGGGTGAATTTTCTTTCTCCCATCCAATCTTCAAGGTTCCTTTTGAAAAGGGCCAAAGAGGCACTCTGCTTGAAATGTATGGGCAATCTATTCCAGAGTCTGGGGAGTCTCTGGGTCAGGAACCTATCCCTCCAGCATGTTTTTTTTATTGTGATGACAAGGTTTAGATCCCTGGACCGTGTGGCTCTGAGGGATTGGGATTTCTTTAAGTGTAGCATGTCCAACAGCTCTGGGTTTGACATGGCCTTGTGTGTTAAGCAGAGATCACCTCTGAGTAGACGATATGCGACAGAGTATAGCTGGAGTTTTTTAAGGTGGTCAATGTAGGGCATCTGATTTAGGCCTGTGATTCTTTTAGTGAGGTATTTCTGCAGCCTTTCTAGTTGTTGCAGATGTCTTGAGAGGTACATACCAAACGGGGCATTGTATTCTATAATGGGTCTAATGAGGGATGAGTACAGTGAGACAATGACCTCCTTTTTTCTGGATGAAAAGCCCTTAGTGATGAGGTGTACCACACAGAAGGATTTCCTGATTGTTGTGGTGATGTGGTTATTGAAGGTGAGACCACTGTCCACCTGTGTTCCTAAGTCTCATCACATTTTTGGTGTTTAGTGTACTGCCACCTATATGGTAATTCACAGGTACATGCTTTTTCCCAAAGGAGATAACTGTACATTTCTTGGCATTGAGCTTGAGCCCATGGCTCTGGCACCAAGCATCTGTTCCACTTTCAGATTGAAAATTCAACTTGTCCTGAGAGAACAGAAGTTGAGTCTGGATCCAAACCACTTGCCATGTTAAAACCAATATCATAAAACAAAAAACGAACTGCAAAGAACAAACAAAAAGGCAACATGGTATACCAGACCTTCCAAATTTATTGTTAGCGCTTTTGGGTGTAACAATGTACGACTTTCTTCAGCCAAAAAACCTGAAAGAAAAAACTTTCCTGGTTTAAATAAAACACCAACAGTGACATCATCAGATCATCAATTCATAATTGGAGAAACATTACACATAACTAAAACGTGTATATGTATATAAAAATATATATATGTGTATATTATGTTTATATAAATAAACACCCTCTCTAAAACATATAAAAATACATTTAACTACAGTATGAAAATCTTAAACCTGTCTCCATGACAAGGTAAAACAGTGAGTTCTTAACAAGTTAATGTCTTTCTAAATATTTTAATCTTAATAAACATTTTAAGTAACATGACCCATTTAAACCTGGGTACATATAAGCATTGGTTAGGACTTGCCACCATAATTCTCTTTGCTCCAATAATAATTGCCATGGCCCACCTCTAATGCTTTCATTAACCTGCTCAATCACAAGAAAAAAGGAATGCTTATATGTACCCAGGTTTATACGAGTCATGTTCCGGGGGGGGGGGGTGGCAAAGCCCCCCACTATGTTTGGGTGTGTTTGTTTATTTTGTTTGCGGACAGATAAGTGGATTCTTTCACTAGGGGAGAATTTGATGATTTGGCCGTTCGCTGTTTTTAGCTTTCGATGCTTAGGTGTCGATTTTGGATTCAACAACCTAAGCTGTCGATGTTGTGATATAGATGCTGAATAAATATGTTAAATTATTATATTTTCAGATTTATTTGTAAACATTACAGAATGTGCACAAGAAACATTCCTTTCAGACAGACAACATTCAGAAAAAAATATCTACTATCTTAGCTAAACCATTTTCTTCTACTAAAAGACATATTGCAGTCTGTCTTAAATCAAAAAATGATTTTGAATTTTCTGAGTCTTTGCAGATAGTATAATACAGCTTACATGTTGTCTGAAGGGGTGTCTTCCATCAGTAACTTCTGAACCTTTTGAATTAACAGTCTCTCTCTCTCTATTTATATATAATATCCCAGACTGTATTTTCTGTGGTTTTCTTTGAATTTTAGAAAATGCCTTTTTGTTTCCATAGTTATATATTTTGGGACTGAAAAGGCGCTATAAGCTATTATGGCATCCTTATCACATGACTTAGCAGAAGCTTCCTACAGCAAACTTTGTAGTAGTGCACACATGGGGGCAGCATGGCTTCATTTTTAAACTGTAATATATTTACACAGGGATAAATGCAGTTTTACACATTTTGTTTTTCATATTACATTTTATTGAAAAGGCAAGTACTCTCTTTCTTTTATCTTTTTAAATTATTTGCCCTTACATAATGCCCCATTTTGCCCCCCAGTGAGGCATTATGTTCAAGGTGGACTATAGAAAGGGTAAGGGGGTAGCACAGAGGATAGTGTTGTCACTTCACAGCAATAGATTCCACAGTTCTTCTTTATGAAGTCTGCATGGCCTCCCCATGTTTGTATGGATTTTCTCTAGATGCTACAGTTTTCTCCCACATTCAAAGATATGCAGTAGGTTGGTTGTACCCTCTAAGTTTACCATGGCTGTGTGTGTGTGTGTGTGTGTGTGTGTGTGTGTGTGTGTGTGTGTGTGTGTGTGTGTGTGTGTGTGTGTGTGTAAGAACAATAGTGGCATGGCTGGCCACCCAGCAGTGAAAAAAGCATTGACTCTAGATGATGGTCACTGTTGATGACATCCCACCCCCCTTGTACAAAAATGGGGAAGGGGGTTATGGATGGATAGATGGATTTACATATACATTTTTTTAAATTTAATACAGTTCTTATACAGCACATTTACTTTTCATTCATTCATTCATTTTCCTTTTAAACAATAACATTTTCCCAGTTTTGTTAGATTCTTCCTCTTAGTTCTTGTTGCAGATCTCTTCAAGTGTGACACTTGACATCAAAAGGTAGTTTACCATATATATTGACAAGGGTACCCTGACTTAAAAAGTGTGCATTTTTCAAAGTGATATATCACCGTGGCCAGAGTCATGGTATAGATGAGTGGAACACTTACTGTGACCCAAACAACTGAGGTTCAATTGGCGACACCAGTACTAGAGGAATCAGCTGAAGGAGGGGCGGAACACTCCATCTGAATTACTCAGAGAGGTAGGGATATCTGCAGGTATACAACACTAGCAGAAGGGAATGATAGCTCAGGGCTGTGCCATTTATATGCCCAGCTCTAGGAACAGTACTGGGTGTGCATGATGGAATTGTGATTCACAAGAAAAAAAAAACCTAATGGCTGAGTGGGTGATGGTCCTGACAACATAACCACCGTGTGTATCTTTTGTCTTGCAAGGTAAAGGCTGGAACTATTTTCTGCAGTTTGATTGAGCAGTGCAATTTAAAAGCAGCTATTTTGAATGTTCCCCACGCTATTTCCATGTTATGTCCATGTAACTTTGTTTGTAATACAGCATGATTCTCCCTCCACCAATAGATATCTGTACAGAAATTCTTCATCAAGGTTGATGGACACATCTAATATATTCAGTACTTGGAAATTATTGTAACATCTTTGGTTCATTACCAAAGTGATAGAAGTACATCTGTGGCAGGATTAAGGGTAGTGTGTTCCCTTTATATAACATGTAGTGCAATAGGCATATATTCTTACTGCAGCTAATATTTATATAAAAAAATGAAAGGTACAATTATATAACATGTAACAGTGATACATTAGACTCGGTGATAAACTGTTGACTGTTTTAAGATTGCTACAGGTAACTATCATAAAAAGATTAATCTAAAAGCAAGCAGCATTCAAAAGTGAAAAAAATTAGTTCTGCAGAGTAATACATATTGCAACTCTCACTGTGGTGGCTAAGCCTCCCAGTCCATTATATATGGATTTCAACTTCAAGATCTCTGCAGATCAGAATTATTGCATCTTGGCAAATGGAGACATCCCAAAGATAATATAACCTCTATTTTTGAGGACAAAACCCAGTTGTTGCAAAGCAGTGATTGAACATAAAATGAATTACTGTGTCAGGATAAAACAGTGGTTGACAGTAACCATGAGTCTGTTGTCCATTCTCGATGACCATGTGTGTGTGAGTATCATATGTGTATAGCTATATATAAAAAATATATATATATATATATATATGCACATACATAATGTTTTTCTTCTCTAATAAAGTTCAGAAAAGATCTAGAATTGTTGTGCTCTGGTGAGCTTTAGATCCCCACTTACAATCTGCAGTCTCTCACAACAAGCAAGGGAGATGTGCTTGTGGAGTCATCCATACTTGTGAGTAGCTGGCAGTCTGTGGTTCAAATAGATGACTGATGCATACCTCTCAACTGTACAGATTTTTCAGAATGTCCAGATTTGTGCCTCAAATTTTTGTTCTGTTTTTCATAAAATGATGGCAAACTAGTGGCAAATCATTAAAAGACAAGTTAGAAAAATAATGACAGATATTTGCGTTTCAGACCTCATACCCTTTAGTAAAAATTCAAGCTAATGCAAAACCTGTTATTCTATCAACTTTCTAAGTTTGTAAAATCCATATTTAAAAATTGTTCCTATTTTTGGGGCTTTGTCTGACTTATATTTATGGCTTTGTCCTGATTTCTTGCTTCAACAGGTTGAGAGGTATGTTTGATGATACTAATCTAGGCTAACTTTGGCAAGCTGCTAGTAATGTTGGAGTAGGAACTGTGGCATCAGCTGCTGTCCCTAAAAGACGGGCGTTCTAGACAGATAAATTCTTTGGTGTTACCATGTTCTGCTATGGAGCAGACACATGCATCCTCGGACCTGTTATGCTCAGGACACTGGGTGTTAATGTAGGAGACCTACCATTGTAATGCTGGGTGCTGTGGTAACATTAGCATATTTCAGGACAATGCGCATCTTTACCAGACCACTACCCTCTTAATATATTGGGGTGAACAGGCTTTGATCAGGTGTCTGCAGTAAATGGAGTTGACAGGATGTTGGGTTTCTCCAGATGCATTGGTCCGTTAACAATGACTCATTTGTTGTTATTTCTGTGAACACATGGCCGTGATTGCCCTATTTGCATTCTTTGTAATGCAGATAGAGTTTGTAGCATTATACTATGTTTGCAAACTTTTCTCCCAATTTGTGTAGGAAAGCCATGAAATGATGCATCACTTTGCAGTGCAAAAATAGTGATCCTCCTCCCAGTGTGTGAGCCATTGTGTTGAAATGGTACAAGCAGCCTCCGGTCATCCAGTTACCTACTGAGTCACACTACAGTATGGTGTGTTTTTAGAACAGCTCACCCAGACTCTGCTACAGTTTGCTGTGAGGGAAAGGTTAGTTTGCTTTTTATTTGTTTTATTTTGTATTACTTTTATTGCCTTTTTCTATTTTCTATACTGTGATTTGTTTTCTTTACACTGTGTTTTTCTTGTACTCTGCTTTTCACTGCATATTAAAACTTGAAAAGAGATGACAGTTATGTCTCTTGTGAGTCAGACAGAAATTTTTCTTACCCTCCCACCTAGTTACTGTTGTTTTCTTAAACACCACTGTCTTTCTAGTTGCCTGTCCCTTATGTTAATTTGACCATATATCTCAGTTCCTCTCTGCTTTTACTGGCTGGTGTGAGTAAGCACAGAATTATCATTTTGTGAAGTCACTCCCCTTCAACTGTTTACATGTATTCGCCATCCTACTGTATTTCATAGTACCAGAATACAAAAGTGACTACCCCCTTTCAATCTATCTTGCTGTTTTAAAAATAGTAACCCACCACTAAAACTTAACTTTTTAGACAACTAAAACCTAAGTTACCTTCTTTTACATCTAACTCCTCTAGTGCACACTGCAGTGTTTAGAATAAACCATTTTTTTCCCATCTTACCTTTTAACCATCTATTGGAAAATCATCAGTTACTGGAGTGCCCACATTCTGCTTCTCAGTAGCCATCTTGGGATTAGTGCTTCTGTTTTCTCCTGGTGAGAGAAGTGCAGTTACATTATTTTCTGGAGGCAGCTGATCACCAGAAAGCTTAATCACTGCTTTATAGGTGACAGCTTGGAATCTGTGCTTAAATTCTTATCCTAGTGAGAGTAGGAGCAGAGTGCATTGATTCCTGACTCTTTCTGGGTGGAGGGTGAGTGTCTGTGCTTAACGTACCTGATTGTTCTGGTTGCTATTCAAGGCATCTACCACAAAAAGATTACAAGCCTGCAGACCCTTGCATCATCTGGGACAAGGCTGTGGCCTGCTTCTCTTATTGGCTTTGGTGCTAACATTTTGCTTCTGGTGAGAGAAGCAGCAAAGGAGCATTGTATCTCTACAGAGTGAAGCTGTGCTGAGACCAGCATTAGTAGTAGCCATTATGCAACTCCCCTCTTTTCATCATTCTTGACAAACTAATTCTCTTTTTCAGTAAGTACTGCTTGATTTCTTTCTAACTTCAAAATACCTGCCTAAGTACTTCATCCTTACATTTTCAGGGTCTACATATTAGTTTGCTCTCAAGCCTTTTTGGGCTGATTTCTATCCCTTTCAACTTTCTGGCTTAAAAACGCATGTGTTTACACATTTTTTGCATTGTGCAGCACTGCAGGACTACGGTTAAACTATTCCAGGTACCAGAAAGTGTGCTCTTCAAAGATTCCCTTAGAACTAGCTGGTTTCTCAGTAGTAGCACTAAAATCTGAACCCCTGTGACTAGCACTTGCTCTAGAACCTGCTGGGAAGCCTGAAACTGATACAAGCACTCAACTCTCCTTGTCAATAAGGAGAAATTAATCGTAGGCACTAAGCCTATATTTGCAAAGTACCTTGCAAAGGTATGAGAAAACAGCTGTTGTACTTTACAAAAAAAGCACCTAAACAGGCATGTCCAAGGGTCAGCCTCTGGTGATTTCTCCTGTTCACCTGGTTTATCTGGGCATACTGGGGCAATGCGGCAACTGCCTCATGTACACAGACAACCCTCTCCTCCTACCACCCAACACTACAACCTATGAGAGATGCACTTACACAGCCAAACTGGAAGCAAAGCTCTCTCCAGCCAAGATTGTGCTAGACAGTCAACAGGGCACTACACCTCAAGCAACAAATAGCCCTTTGAAACCCACACCATCGACACCCACACATAGCAATACTAAACCCACATATGCAGAAGTCCAACATGCCCAAGCAACAAGGACTACTGAAGCTGAAACACAAACACCAGTCACAACCAAAGTGACACATAGCTCACAACACCAGTGTGCCACCCAACAACAGCCCCTAAGGCAAGACAATGTACCCAACAGTTTAGTCATAGGTGACTCTATAGTCAGGCACACTGATGTCCCACTCACCAGGCTGAACAAGGAGAAAATCACAATCAGCTGCCTGTCGGGTGCCAGGATCCACCACATAAAGCATGCACTCATGTCACTCCACAACAAGTACAAATACGACTGTCATTGTCCATGTTGGAGTGAATGACTTGAGATGTACCTCCCTGAACTACATGAAAAGAGACATGGAAGAGCTCTTGGATCATGTGGCCCAGGCAGGTATGACCCTAGCCCTGAGTAGCATCCTTCCTTTGCCCAGAATGATACCACAGTATAAGGACAAAATGATTGACTTCAACAATTGTCTAAGCTTCTGGTGTCATTCAAAGGGGATCCAGTATCTGTCCGCTTGGGAAGACATGATCGACAAATCACAATGCTTTGCCAGAGATGATCTGCACCTGTCACCCCTGGGATTTAGGTTACTGGCTAAAGCTCTTCCCACCCCTATAGTGCCTTTTTTAGGCAAGGTTCAAAGGACAAAACTACCACCATAACTGATACAAGCATGCAAAATCTGAAGGTAATGCTACACGATGCTTGAAGCCTTAACCTAAAAATGCACTCTCTCGAGACACTCCTAAAAATGGAAAACATCAATATCTGTGCAGTAACTGAGACCTGGTTCAAGGTTCCAGAGAGCACCCCTGTAGTATCAGGCTACTTCTCTTACCACACTTTTTGGCCACCAAGCCAAGACTGAAACACTAAAGGTGAAGGAGTGTCCATATTCACCAAGGATATTCACACCTCCAGGCTAGTTGCCCAACAGAATGCATCTGAAATTCTCCAGGTGCAACTAACACTAGGTAAGACTGTAATCCAAATTGTAGCTTGCTATAGATCCCCCACCATGCCCCAAGATTCTCACTACACCTTTCTAAACATACTGGAAAATATTAAGATACAACCAAACACCTTAATACTGGGTGATTTCAACTGCCCTGCCATTAACTGGGAAAACTACTTGGGTACCAACACCTTTTCCCAACGGTTCTTGGAATTCATAAATTCCAGTGCTCTGGATCAACTAATCCATTGTCCCACCAGGGGCTCCAATATCCTAGACCTGGTAATTTCCAACATGGGAGATAGATGCTCCACACCAGTGGTCACCCCCTCATTGGTCAGGTCTGACCATAAACAAATCACTCTTGACATCCACATCCCACTCCCCAGTAAGGAAACCACCGTAAAAAAATTTCTCCAAAGCCAACTTCATGCTACTCAAGTCAGAAGTGACAAACTTCATGGCACCCATGCAGAAGGGGTTTGAAAGTTCGACTGCTGAATCCTACACTAAGGCACTGTACGAGCACATCCACTCATGCATGAATCGTGTCATCCCAAGTAGAACCAAGATGCTCTCCTTCAAAAAAGAAAACCAATCTGGTGGTCCCTTGCCATAAACAAACTATACAACAGAAGGAAGAAACTGTTGCAGAAAAGAGGAATATCCCAGAATGCAAAAAACTCCTTACCAGCCTCAGTAAGAAGCTGAGATCCATCATAAAACCCTCAAAAGCTCGTTACGAAAATAAAATTGGCAAACATTCCAATGACAACCACAAGGCATTCTATAGTTATGTCAAGAATCTAAATGGCAATGCTCAGATCTGCTCTGAGCTACAACAGAATGGCATTAAATATACTGATTCCAAGGATATTGCCAATATCCCGGCAGATTGATTTAGTGCCAACTTCACCCCCTCTCACCCCCTAAAGGGCCCATCTCAATACCAAAAGATTGCCAAATTCTGTTAATCACGGCCACACAGGTAGAAACCGCACTCTCCAAAGCTAAGAATGCAGCATCCATGGGACCAGATGATATCCCGGGCTGTGTACTATATGAACTACAAAATGAACTGGCACCTCACCTAAGTGTCATGTTTAATCATAGCCTCACCTCAGGCTCCGTGCCCAATGAGAGGCGCACAGCTACAGTTATCCCACTCCACAAGGGAGGCTCTACCTTGGATCCTGGGAACTATGGTCCCATCAGTCTGACGAGCCTGATCTGCAAGGGCATGGAACGCATTATCATGGAACTTTGAAGGTTGCCAATGTCTTTGTTTATAACACTGGACCCCACCTAGTTTGGGTTAGTGAAGGGTCGATCTTGTCTCCTGAACTTGATTGACTTATTTGAATCAGTTTCCAGAGCTGTGGACGAGGGTAAGGTGGTCCACACAGCCTATCTGGACATCGCCAAGGCGTTTGACACCATCTCCCACTCTGGAATCGTGGATAAACTTACTAAGCTGGGCATAAATCCCTACGTCACTCGATGGGTTGCCAACTGACTTACTGACAGAACCCAAACTGTAAAAGTAGTCGACTCCAAATCCATCTCCAGAGAACTGACAAGTGGAGTACCTCAGGGTTCAGTCCTGGGACCGCTCTTGTTTGGCATCTACTTCTCTGAAGTACAGGCCAACGCTAAGGGACTCTGGCTAACAAAGTTCACAGATGACTGCAAACTGGGAGCCATTACTGAATCCCCAAATGATGTGGATATTCTACAAAAGGGACTTGCAGAAACAGATGATTGGTGCCAGAGCTATGGGCTCAAGCTTAATGCCAAGAAATGCATAGTTATCCCCTTTGGTAAAAGACATGTACCCATGAATTACCACATAGGTGGCAGTGCACTAAACACTGAACGTGTGATGAGAGATTTATGGACACAGGTGGACACTGGTCTCACATTCGATAACCACATCGCCACAACAGTCAGGAAATCCTTCTATGTGGCACACCTCATCACTAAGGGCTTTTTATCCAGAAAAAAGGAGGTCATTGTCCCACTGTACTTATCCCTCATTAGACTCATTATAGAGTAGAATGCCCCATTTGGTATGTACCTCACAAGACATCTGCAACAGCTGGAAAGGCCGCAGAAATACCTTACTAAAAGAATCACAGGCTTAAAGCAGATACTATATGCTGACCATCTGAAAAAACTCCAGCTATACTCTGTGGCATATCATCTACTCAGAGGTGATCTCTGCTTAACATGCAAGGCTATGTCAAACCCTGAGCTGTTGGACATGCTACACTTAAAGAAATCCCAATCCCTCAGAGCCACACACTCCAGGGATCTAAACCTTGTCATCACAATGAACAAAACATGCTGGAGGGATAGGTTCCTGGCCCAGAGACTCCCCAGACTCTGGAATAGACTGCCCATACATGTCAAGCAGAGCGCCTTCTTGTCCCTCTTCAAAAGGAACCTTGATGATTGGATGGGAGATAGGAAATGCACCCCAGGGATCACATCAGTCGCCCTGCTAGACAGGGGTCCAGGGAAGTAAATATTGTGGGAAGAAATATCCAGGGAATTGTTATGGCTAGGCTTGTATAAGCCTTAAGTCCGATAGCCTAGTACCAACCTATGAACGTATAAGTGTTTGATAGTGCTCTGTACAGACACAGACACCTTGAGTGACATTTTTCCTGTAAGAGGAATATATAAGGAAACCGCTCCAGTACTTGGTAATAATGACCATCCCTCCTGGCATGTCTAAAGGTCAGTTCGCTGCGCTTTCTCCTATTTACCTGGTGAACTTGGGCATTCTGAGGCAGTGTAGCAACTGTCTCATGTACATAGACAACCCTCTCCTCTTACCTCCCATCCCTCAGACTTGAGAGAGATTCACTTGTATATCCAAATTGGAAGCAATGCACTCTCAAGCCAAGACCAGAATAGCTGGTCAAGAGGACAAGGCCATCACCTGCACCACGTCACATGCAACACATAGTCCTCCAAAACACCCAAGATCACAACTCTCACATAAAAGAACAGACTACACACCCACCTTTGTGGAGGCACTCAATAGAAATCTACCCAAACAGCAGAGACCTCCAAGGCAGAAACGTACTCAACCACCACAACACAGCACAAACAACAAAACAAACAGCTCACCTGCACAGTGTGCCCCTCAACCTAAGCCCCTAAAGCAAAACAGTTTGCACAATACACTAATCATAGGTGACTCAATAGTGAGGCACACTGATGTCCCTCTCACTAGTTTGAATAAGAAGAAGGTAACAGTCAGCTGCCTATAAAGTGCCAGAATCCAGCACATAACACATGCACTCAGGTCACTCCACAAGTACAAATATGACTTTTTCACTGTCCATGTGGGTGTGAATGACCCGAGAAGCAGCTCACTGGACTACATGAAAAGAGACATGGAGGAGCTCTCTGATTATGTGGCCCAGGCAGGTATGACCCTAGACCTGAGCAACATCCTACCAGTGCCCAGAATGATACTGCAGTACAAGCAGAAAATGATTGGCTTCAACAATTGTCTAAGTTTCTGGTGTCATTCTAAGGGGATCTAGTATCTGTCTGCTTGGGATGACATGATGGACAGACCTCAGTGTTTTGCCAGAGATGGCCTCCATCTGACACCCCTGGGTTTCCAGATAATGGCTAAGGCTCTTGCCACCCCTATAGTACTTTTTTTAGTCAATGTTCCAAAGACCAAATTACCTCCATAACAGCTAGAAATAAATGCAATCTGAGGGTCGTGCTACTCAACGCTATACGTCTAACGCTTAATGTGCACTTGCTCAAAGCACTCCTAAAAATGGAAAACATCAACGTTTGTGCTTTAACAGAGACTGGTTTAAAGCCGCAGAAAGCACCCCTGTGCTACCAGGCTATAACTCATGTGAAGATGGGTGAAGGCTGCCAGTCTAGTCAGATAGAATGTTGTAGAATGTTGTAGTTAATTCTGTCATTTGTAAATATTAATATAAGCCACAGGCTTGTTCTCTTAAATGGAAGAAAATGCTGTTAGATGTAGAACTGCCAAAATGTAACAGTGCCCTCTGCTGTAACAAAGCTGATAAGTCAAGCATTGTGAAATTCTTTGATCTAAACCTCGTAGCCGAGATGTCTAGAGGGAGGCAATTCAGCCTATTGTTTTGAAGCCAGTGTTAATGGCTAGAATTTACACACATAATTTCTTTCATTGCTCTGGCTTCCTGACCAGCTGCAAGATCAAGCTCACTGTCTTGCTTCTGTGGGGACCAGAAAGGAATGAGAAAGAATGAAAAATCTGGTACTATATTTATATTTAAGGACAGAGAGAGAATGAGGGCATTTGAGCATTTGTCTAGAGAACATCCAACATAACCAGTCTGTCTCTGTAATATAATACAAATTTGTTTTTGTGTTTTTGTTTTTCTTAGATATAGCTAGGAAATAGGAAGATTAGACTAGTTTGTTTTTCTGTGATGTCAAAACTTTTCTACTGTATTATTTTAAATATATCTCTGTGATCTCTCTCCTTGACGAAAGCACTGTATAAGAAGTATTGTCTTGCATTTTTATTCATTATTATTAAATATTTTTAAACCTTTTCAGGTGTGGCTGTTTTGTGTACGGATAATTTAAGCTCTAGAGTACATTGCATGTATATAGTAATACTGTCCAAATCACTCCAAATAAGCCCTTGACTGTTCAGTTACACTTACTATTTGGATAATAATATTGCACAGTAATAACTGGACACCCTTTAGTAAGGGCCTTTTTAACAGCCGATAAATATTAGTGGGTGGTGGCTGCTGGTACTACCTTTTAGATTGGGCAGAAAGGGGGCACAGCTGGGCATCACATGTTAATTGTTTGGTAGTGGTGGGATATCCATATCACAAATTAATTGTTTGGCAAATACTAATTGGCTTGTAGTGGTGTGAGTCATGTGAATTCCTGTAGTTTGTGTACAATGATCACTTAAGTTGTTTTTTTTTTCTCTAAATCAGCCACGCTGTGCATACTCAGAGTTCTGATCACAATTGTTTTTATTTCATTTGTTAGCTTAGTCAGGGAGAGCAGGCAGCATGTCAGCAGAGGAGTATGGAAAACTGACAAGGAGCCAGTTGGCCGAGATGTGCCAGACTGAGGGACTGGTGCATGGAAACCTGACTAAGGCAGACATGATTGCAGCTCTGGTCACAGCTGTATCAAAACAGCAACCAGGAGGGCAATCAGACTGGTACTGGAGATGTACCACACTCAGAGAATGGACAGCTCAACCTTTCTACAGAGAACTTAAAAATCCATCTGGAGCTAAAGAGACTTGAGTTGGAGGCCAAGTGTTTGGAAATAGAAACAGCTGAGAGACTGAGGCTTCTAGAGAGTAAGGGCAATGAGAAATGGTGATGTTTGCAGGCTGAGGAGAAAAGGAGATGCAGAGGCAGCATGAGAAGGAGATGGAGTCATGGAGGTAATGGGGAAGGGAGTAACTGGACCCCAGAAGCACAAAAAGTCAGTACATTTCTTCCGCAGTTTACAGAGGGGGATAATTTTGATAGTTTCATTCATATGTTTGAGAGGGTATGTAAACAGTATGATGTCGACCAAAGGCTTTGGGTACAGTTCCTGACCCGCTTATTCCATAGTAAAGCTGCAACTGGGCTATCTAAATTAACTGATCATGAATGTTTTGATTATACTGCTGTTAAGAAGTGCATGTTAGAATTTTTTTAAGCTGACACCTGAAACTTATAGGAAAAAGTTTTATGATCATAGACGCCAGGCAGATGAGTGTGTGTGAATATGTTGCTGAAGTGAGCACTTATTTTCATAGGTGGGTGAGTGGATGTCAGGTCACCACCTTTGAAGGCTGGTAGACCTTTTGGTGAGGGAACAAGCCCTTAGCACTTTGTCTGAGGACATGATATCTGGTTAGGAGATACAGTGTGCTACTTCAGATGAGTTGGGGAAGAAGGGAGACATTTACCTGCACAGGAAAGGGACCACCAGTACTGCTCATGGGTCTAAAGGAACCCATGGTGGGCAGCACAGATTGCCCCAACAGAATCTGCCAGTAGTAGTGGAAGCCACTAGTCCAGGTATATGTCCAGGGCCTAGGGTTAAATGTTTTGAATGCAGCATGTGGGGCCATGTGGCATACAGATGTCCATGGAGGCAAGGTAGGGAACAAAATGTGAGGGAGCCAGTAAGTGTGGAAGACAAAATGCCAATAGTAGGTTGTCATGAGACAACAGGGGTACCAAACTACCATCCTGCAGATGTCCTGATAGGGAAGGACTTTGATGAGGCAGTACCATGTGCTAATACAGTTGCATGCAGTCAGGCTTCGATACAAGCATGTTGGTCTGGTAGACTGGGGGAGACCCAAACAGAGCGCATATTTGCTGCCAGGACTGGTGAGGTGGTTACTTCAAGGAGGAAGCTACTCTGTAGCAGTAAAGCTGAAGGTGAGCCACAGCTACTTGTGGGTACTTATGTTCCCTTGGACAGAGTGACTGCAAAGGTAGAGCTGAGTTGTAGTATCCAGGCTGACAGTGAGGCACCACTGTCAGAGGATGCCAGATTTCCTTTGGAAGGGGAGCAGGGAAAGGGTTACAAAGAGAGAGTTGAGACGGGCTCAGCTCTCAGACCCTACATTGCAAGGCCTGAGGCAAATAGCTAGTGAGGCACCTGATTCTCAAGGGAAAGGGGATTCTGTATACTGCGACAAAGGGTTACTATATAGAGAGTGAACCCATGTGGGAGGGCTAGAAGGTGAGAGGGTACAGCAGTTGGTACTGCTTAGAGCCTGCTGTCTGGCACTTCTAGCCATAGCTCATGATATTCCCTTTGCAGGTCATATGGGCATAAAACTTACAAAGAGACTTATTATACAGAACTTCTGTTGACCTGGAATTTCCAGTACTGCAGGACCTGTGAGCAGTGTCAAAAGATTGGCAAGGCAGGAAACAAGATGAGAGGTCCTTTGATGCCTTTGCTGGTGACTGAGAAGCCATTTCGGAGGGTAGCTATGGATAATGTGGGGCCTCTGAGTACCCCAAGTTCCACAGGGACAAAGTATATCCTAGTGGTAGTGGATTATGCTACAAGAGACCGTGAGGCAGTGGCTTTGTCCTCTATTAAGGCAGAAAAGGTGGCAAATGCTTTATTAGAGATTTTTCAGCAGGGTAGGTTTCCCAAAAGAAATACTGATTGACAGAGGTGCCAATTTCATGTCAGACTTGCTGGCTTGTCTGTGAAAGGACTGTGGGGTGAAGCATCTGAAGACCACCCCCTACCATAACCAGACTAATAGTCTTGTTGAGAGATTAAACTTTACAATCAAGTCTATGCTATGGGCATTTGCATACCAGTTTGAGAGATTGGGACAAATATTTGCTCCATCTTTTGTTTGCTTACAGAGAGGTTCCCCAGGAATCCACAGTTTGTTTTCCCCCTTTGAGTTGCTGTATGGGCATAGGATGAAGGGACCTCTAGATTTAATTTGAGATGAGTGGGAAGGTGAGTGTGAATCTCACAAGGAGTCTTTTGTGGCATATGTCCTAAATCTCAGGACAAGGCTCAGGGAATGCATGGGCTTGGCCCAGATGAATGTGGCAAAAGCCCAACAACAGAAAAGGTATAGTATAACAGGAATGCTCAAGCTAGGGAGTATGCTGTAGGGCAGCAGGTAATAGTTCTCATTCCTGTCAGACACAGCAAGCTGCAAGCAGCTTGGGAGGGACCCTACATGGTGGTAAGAAAAGTAAGTGATATTGACTACGTGGTGGAACTGCTAGGCAGAAGGCAGGGGCACAAATTGTACCATGTTAACATGATGAAACCTTATTATGATAGTGGGTCCCTTGTGCTGAACATTTGCAGTGGATTGCAGGAGTCGTCTCAGGGAGATCTGGTGACTGAT
Source organism: Protopterus annectens (assembly GCF_019279795.1). Lineage (NCBI taxonomy): Eukaryota > Metazoa > Chordata > Ceratodontiformes > Protopteridae > Protopterus > Protopterus annectens. The sequence goes on from NC_056726.1 coordinate 546,982,276, forward strand.
CACCTCTGTGTGGCTCGGACTGACACCTTAGTGGAAGGGGTAGCAATGTCCCAGCAGCTATCTCCTACCCAGGTTTGAGAAATCCGAGAAGTGTTACAGGAGTTTGGTGACATGTTCCCTGGAAACCAGGGTGCACCCACCTGGTGCAGCATCAGGTGGATGCGGGACTCCAAAGGCCTATTAGACAGGCCCCTTATAGGGTGCCTGAGAGTCAAATAGAGAAGATACCAGAAATGTTGGAACTAGGGGTAATTCAAGAGTCCAACAGTCCCTTGGCCTCTCCAATGGTGCTTGTGCCAAAGAAGAATGGCAGCACCAGGTTCTGGGTCGACTACAGGAAATTAAATAGTCACACAGAGTCTGATGCTTACCCCATGCGTAGGACAGATGAGGCCCTAGAGCAGCTGTATGGGGCTAAGTATCTTACAACCATTGATCTTACCAAGGGATACTGGCAGGTTCCCTTGACTTTGTGACTCCTTTTGGCTTGTATGAGTTCACAAAGATGCCCTTTGGAATGAACAATGCCCCAGCCACTTTCCAGAGTCTGGTAGATCATATCCTAGCAGGAGGGTTTGCCCTTGCTCACCTAGATGATGTTGCCGTCTACAGCCATTCTTGGCAAGATCACCTTCAATATGTCAGGGAGGTGCTGGGCAGACTACAGAGGGCAGGGTTGACCATTAAGCCCAGCAAATGTCAGGTGGGTATGGCAGAGGTCTCCTACCTGGAACACAGAGTAAGGAGTGGTAAGATTAGGCCAGAACTTGTCAAAGTAGAAGCCATTCATGCATGGCCTGCACCTATTACCAAAAAGCAGGTGAGGACATTCCTAGGGACAGAAGCATACTACAAAAAGTTCATCCTCAGTTATAGTACCATAGCTGCTCCTCTCACAGACCAGAAAAGGGAGAACAGGCCAGATAAGGTAGTGTGGACCCCAGCATGTGAGCAGGCATTCCAGGAGCTTAAGGAAGCTTTGGGAGGAGCCCCTGTGTTAGCCAGTCCAGATTACAGCAGAGAATTTGTTGTGCAGGTGGATGCTTTGAACCATGGGGTGGGGGCTGTACTTAGCCAGTTTCCTTCAGAGGTAGAAGAGTACCCAGTGTTTTTTCTCAGTCGTAGGCTCCAACCCAAGGAGGAATGCTATGCAGCTGTAGAAAAGGAATGTCTAGCCATAGTGTGGGCACTGCAGAATCTTCAGCCTTATCTGTATGGAAGAAAATTTGCTGTAGTGACAGATCCCAATCCCCTAACATGGTTAAATAGAGCCAGCCAGCAAAATTCCAAGTTGCTAAGATGGAGCCTAGGGTTTCAAGCATATGATATGTCAGGGCAGCACCACAGTGGGATTAGCAATTCCAATGCAGGTGGGCTCGCAAGACAGAGAATGGAGTAATGTATACTCAGATAGACCTAACCCTCTCAAGCAACATTTCTCAAAGGTCACTTGAAAAACTTGCTCGAGTTCTCTGGGGGAAGGGGTGATATGTGTGAAGATAGGTGAAGGCTGCCAGCCTAGTCAGGTAGAATTTTGTAGATAATTCTTTCATTTGTAAATATTAATATAAGCCACAGGCATGTCCTCTTAAACGGAAGAAAATGCTGTTAGATGTGAAATTGCAAAAATGTAACAGTGCCCTCTGCTGTAACAAAGCTGATAAGTAAAGCATTGCGAAATTCTTTGATCTAAACCTCCAAGCCAAGATGTCTAGAGGGAGGCATTCTCCTTATTGTTTTGAGGCCAGAGTTAATGGCTAGAATTTACATGTATAATTTATTTTATTGCTTTGGCTTCCTGACCAGCTGCAAGATCAAAAGGGCTATTAACCTCCGAGTTCTGATAACCAGAAAGAAATGTAATCTGAAATGGATCAGTGGTACTGTGTTATCAATTTAAGGACAAAGAGAATGAGGGCATTTGAGCATTTGTCTTGAGAACATCCAACATTACCAGCACTTCATTCCACACCTTTTGGCCTCAGAACATGAACTGAAGTTCCAAAGCTGTGGTGTCTCCATATTCATAAAGGTATGTACACCTCCAGACTAGTAACCCAAGATAACGCATCTGAGATGCTTCAGGTACACCTAACATTGGGTAAGACACCTATTCAGATCGTAGTATGCTATAGGTCCCCAACCATGTCCCAAGACTCTCACTCCACATTCCTAAGTACCCTGGAAGCTATTACTGTCCAACCCAACACACTCATACTAGGTGACTTTAACTATTCCTCCATCAACTGGGAAAATTACTCATGCACCAGTACACTGGCCCAACGCTTCCTGGAATTCATCAATGCCAGTGCCCTGGACTGGCCCATTCTACTAGAGGTAGCAACATCATTGACCTGGTTATTACTAACATGGGCAACTGTTGCTCTATACCAGTAGTCAATACCTCCTTGGTTAGATCCGACCACAAACTAATCACCATTGAAATCCACATCTCACCCACACCCGCCGCAAGGGTAACCACTATGAAAACTTCTCCAAAGCTGACTTTGGGCTCCTAAAACAGAGGTGGCTAACTTCATGGTACCCATGTCCATGGAAAATAGATGCATGACTGCTGAATCATACACCGATGCACTGTACAAACATGTACATAAATGCATGGAACTAGACATACCCAACAGAACCGAGACACTTTCCTCCAAAAAAAGGAAGCCAATCTGGTGGTCCTCTGCCATTAATAAACTCTATCAACAGATGGAAGAAACTGTTGCAGAAAAAGGTGAAGTCTCAAGACTGAAAAATCTCCCTTATTAGCCTCAACAAAATGTTGAGATCCCTCATCAAAACCTCTAAAGCCAGCTATGAAGGCAGAATTGCAGCAGACACTAAAAACAACCACAAAGCCTTCTATAGTTATATCAAGAATCTCCACAGCAATACCCAGGTTTGCTCTGAGTTACTGCACAATGGTACCTCCTATACTGACCCAACAGATATTGCCAACATACTGGCTGAAAGTTTCAGTGCCAACTTTACCCCCCCCCCCCAAAGGACCAATCACAATATTGTAGGAATGCCAGGCACCCAGCATTACTGTAGCACAGGTTAAAGCTGCATTGTCCAGGGCCAAGAATACAGCTTTCATGGGACCCGACAATATCCCTGGATGTGTTCTACATGAACTACAAAGTGAACTGGCACCACATCTGTGTGCCCTGTTCAGTCACAGCCTCACCTCAGGCTTTGTCCCTACCAAATGGCGGACTGCTACAGTCATCCCTCTCCAGAAAGGGGGTGTGACTACAGACCCTGGGAATTATTGCCCCATTAGCCTGATGAGTCTGATATGCAAGTCTGTGGAGCGCATCATCATGGACCTAATTAACAAGGATATAGGGAATCTCCAGATTACAGAACCCACACCCTTTGGTTTTGTGAAAGGTAGATCATGCCTACTCAACCAGGTTGACTACTTTGAGTCAGTCACCAGAGCTTTGGATGAGGGCAAGGTAGTTCATACAGCCTACCTCAGTCTGGCCAAGGCCTTGGATAATATTCCCCACTCGGAATTATTGCTAAACTCACCAAACTAGGCATCAACCCCTATATCACTAGGTGGTTTGCAACCTGGCTCACAGATGGAACCCACAGTGTGAAAGTAGTGGACTCCAAGTCAGGCTGCCAAGCAGTCATGAGTAGAGTCCCACAGGGATCGATCTTGGGTCCTTTCCTGTTTGGCATGTTCTTCTCAGAAGTCCAGGCCAGCATGGAAGGACTCTTGACTGACCAAGTTCACAGATGACGGCAAGCTGGGAGCCATTATTAACTCCCCAAGTAATGTAGACATCCTACAGAAAGGCCTCACTGAGACCAATGGCTGGTGTCAAAACCATGGCTTTAAGCTTAATGCCAAAAAATGCGTTGTCATCCCCTTGGGGGAAAAACTCAGTTCCCACTAATTACCACATCAATGGGAACCCACTGAACAAAGAAGGTGTTATAAAAGATCTGGGGACACAGGTTGACAGCAACCTCTCCTTCAACCACAACATTGCCACTGTGGTCAGAAAGTCCTTCTATGTTGCAAATCTCATTACCAAAGGTTTTGCATCCAATAAGAAAGAGGTCATCATCTCTCTCTACTCTTCCCTCATTAGGCCAATCATTGAGTATAATGTCCCATTTGGCATGTACCTCACTAGACGCATGCAACAGCTGAAAAGGCCACAAAAGTAACTCATGAAGAGGATCCTATGCCTTAAACACATGTCCTACATAGACAGGCTCAAAAAACCTCAGCTATTCTGTCTCCTATCGTCTACTAGGAAGCGATCTCTGCTTGGCTTGCAAAGCCATGTCTGACCCAGCTCTGTTAGAAATGCTACATCTAAAGAAATCCCAATCCCTCCACACCACTTGCTCCAGAGACCTCAATCTCATTACCGCAATCAACAGAACATGCTGAAGGGACAAGTTCATAACCCAGAGACTGCCCATGCTCTGGAATAGACTTTCCAAACATGTCAAGCAGAGCACCTCACTGACCCTCTTCAAGAGAAATCTTGATGAGTGGATGTGGAATAGAAAGTTCACCCCAGGGATCCCTCCAGTGGCTCCATTTGAAAGAGGCACTGGGAACTAACGTCTTGGCAGCACGATGCCAGGGTACTTCTATGGGCTAGGTTTGTAAATGCTTAAGGGCCATTAGTCTAGCACACACCTATGAGCAGCAGTTTAACACCTTAACATATTCATCACAGAATGAGACTTAATGCATGCATTAGCACATGTATTTCATGGCATATTGAAGTTTGGGTTTGACATTATCAAAGTTTTTAACCTCACAGACATAAGGTACAGGGCTTGGTTCTCACCTTTGGTCACTGACTGGTTATTGACTAGGTGTGTAGTAGTCTGCAGACCAATTGCCTACTATTTACTTATGAACCTATGTTACTGGACTTTCATTTGCCACAAGCTAACATTTTAAATTACTGGCTTGTGCATATACTTCACTTTCAGCATGATAGAGGCAAATTTGTGTTCCTGGTATACAGGAAAACAGCACATTGAACATTCCATGCATTATTTCTTTATTAATCTGTATAGACTGTACATTGCACAGAGACTTTGATTTAATAATCGCTCCCAGGCATTGTAAGTGTCTTTTTAGCCTTCCTTTCAACCATTTGTTTTAGTTAGTTTTAGACTCTACTTGAGGCACTGTACTGCATTACTCCCATTGTCAGTGCTTTCCTTGGTCTGAAAAAGCATGATTATATATACACAAACTTCCACCACACAATACTTTTCCTGTCTACCTTTCTGGTCAGTTATCTATACAGGTATTTCAGCTAAATCCTATAATTAGCTTGACCTTTGTTTCATTTATAAAATAAATTTTCAGTACATCTTTTCATGACCTACTTAAACTATGACAAGGTTTTCACAGTTTTCTGAGCCAGTTAATGACTGATTTTCAAAATCATGCTATAAAAACATATTCAAACATGGTTTGGGAATGTTTACCAAATTAGTTCTGTCATGTAACGTCTGAGCTAGCCTACTGGACATTTTGGTCAAATAGTGAAAGACATCTTTCTGCCTTTATATCTTTATCTCCATGTATGTTTGTGTGTAGAATGAAGGCTTGTAACCTTTCCAGCATAAATTAATTTTGTCACTCACAATTTATATGCATTTTCTTCATATGGTTGAGAGCTGACAAGCGTTGTATCCGTGTCCAAAAATGCTTTTGTTTCTGTAACTGTGTCTCTGTGGCACAGGGTGCAAGTGCACTGATTCTAGAGCTAGAAAACGTGATCCAGTGTTTGAATCTCTATAACACTAATTTTCAGGGGCATCGGGTGCTGACTTGTCTAAACATGGGCTAAACTCTTGGCTAAGCTTATAAGGGCCTCAGGGCTAAGAGCCTAGTAACTTCCTATGAAAATTACCTTTTGTTTCATGTTTATAAACACATTCCTCGACAATATCTGAATATGTACACTACATTTTCATTCAGTAAGGCTGTATTGAAAAATTTAGTGTTAAGATAATAATCAGATCTAATCTTGTACTTAATTTGATACGTCTTTTCGGCTTTTCCCGGTTGGGGGTCGCCACAGCAGAACTCCGGTCCACTAATGACTGACAGTAGATTTTTATGGTGCTGAGTTGCCAGCCCGACGCCCAACCTTCAGCAAAGGCACACCCATTCACGCATGTCTTTCAGAGGCCACTCGACCGCGGGGAGGACAGGCAGACTCCACACAGGAGGTACTCCAGGTGAGAATCGAACAGGAGAACCTCTTGCTGTGAGGCAACAACGCTACTGCTGTACCACTGTGACTATCTCTGGCTCTGTGGAGTATGCAGATGAAATGAATATGTCCCTGGATACTGGGGTTGGATTAATGACCTTTGGCACTGGAGGAGTGGTATGGAGTCAGAGAGAAATGAAGGAGTGGACCCCACTTGCCTGTCACACTGGCTAAGAGGGTTGGTATGTGCATGCTCAGGGACAAAGGTGCAAGGCATGCTTTCCCTGGGTGCAAAAGTGTCTGCTGTGCTTCCCTGTAGATGAACAGGGCTTGTGCTGGTTTACATCTATTGCAGAACAGTGGGCAGACTAGGACTAATGACTATTTCATGCCTGTGTGAATGAGCTGGTTAGTGAACATGCATGAGGGTGCTAGGGCTTAAAACAAAATTCCTATTTGTTGTGTGAGCGATGGCCACTCTAAGCCCTCCAACCATCACCTCCAAGGAATGAATGACCTGTAAAGCTAATGCAAAGGGGTAATAAATGGGACAGTAGGGTGGCCAAAGGCAGAGCTAGCTAAGTCAGCTGACAAATGGTGCAAATATGTGTGTAGATATATATATATTTGTGTGTGTGTGTGTCTATATGCTGTCTTTGTTATAGCTTGACATTTTGATCCCATACTCATAGTCCATTTCTTTAGATAACTTATGAATGTTCTAGATGTCCGTGTCATAAAACAAGATTTTTTTCTTGAAATTTAAAAGAATATTTTGTATGAAGTTAACTTGGGAGAAATATATTAAAAAGTATCACTACTGCTTCTCATGAGATAAGGTTTTGGAAAAGTCTATTTGTGTTCAGAACTTTCACTGAAAATTAAACTGGTAAGATTAGATGCTACACTTGATTGTAGCAAAAAAAGGCTTTGAAGCGATTATAATTGTTATGAGCTTAATATTGAAGCCAGTGAATGTAGCCTTCTATATTTGTCACTTCAACATTCACTGCAGCTGCTTTTTCCAGAACACATTATTAAAGGTTCAAACTGTCATTTTTTCTGATTGTGACCAGTTATTTTGAACCTAAAGTGGCATTTTGCAGCTGCTGTGTGTTGCAGTTTAAACCAGGCAACAGCAAAGCTCCCTTCTTCAACATAAACTTACCGTTGCAAACCTAGTTTATATGATCTAGCCAAGAACATGAGCATAGAAGATGCAGATATGATGTCCATAGTTAAGGCATGTAAAAATTTAGATCTGATAGATTAGAGTTCGGTTTATGACCTGTTTGCAGCATATCTTTGTAGCAAATTAATTTAACAATATATTTAAAACCTCAGTTGAACTTGGAAGAGCTGGTATTTATAAAATGACAGCTGTTACTTTTGTTACTATGTCAGTCTGCAGTCTAACGTATGACATGGCCAGAAGCTTGCTGTTAACCACCCTTAATCTCCCATAACATACTGTACTTTGCTTGATTTGAGTTCTGTATCAGTTCTTTTATTAAGATGTTGCTAGTGTTCTTCCTCATAAACACAGTCATTTTATGTTTACCACATTTTGTTTCTTGTATCTTTCTTTTTTCTTTTGAATATTGTTCTCATGTCATTTACTTCTAGTTAAGTTAACATTGGTTTCCTCATTTTCCTCTGCTTTTTATTAATGTATATGATTTTTTCCAGACTTAATTTTTTTGTTTTACTGGAAAAAAAAAAAATAAATAAAACTCTGCAGTTGAATGGCGCAGTAGTCCAAAGAGCCATTTTAAGTCATCTGTGTTTGTTCACTCAATTCATTCAGCTATTTTTGCCATAAATGTGGACTGAATCAATGACCCACTTTTAGTCATGTGTGCATCAAGGTGAAATGTAGCAAAAATGCAAATAGGATATCTGGTACAAGAAACAATTCCATAAAATGTGCCATTTTATGCATGCAGTATAAAATTAGTACTATAATTTTATATTCCAGTTTCTCATCTATAATATTTTTCCTGTAAGTAAACAATATCACCTTTACAGTTGATCGACTGTGTAGCCATTCAATTATTTATACTGTACCAGAACCCTAAATTTCATCATATTGCACCCATATTTCATCTTTCTAAGAGTATTTAACAGTTTTAGTAGCTAGGATATGTGCATATGACAGGTTTTTATAGGCACTACATTTCCATAATTGTGTTCTGTTGGCATAGTCTGCAGTGTAGATTGAGGTTAACTGCTGTCTGACAGGCTAACTTCTGGAATGAATGCTAGAAATCATAAAGGCTTGCTAGTAGAGAAAGGAAGGGTGAACACCCATTATGGATCTGTCTTCCTGCGAGTGAGAGAGTATTAAACGTACTCACCCCACTGAGAAGTGCATTCACTGAAACAGCATTGTGTATATACTCAAAAAAATCTAAAAGTCATAATGGTGACTGTCTGTACTCAGTATACCTCTCAAGTGTCCAGATTTTTGCCTGAAATGTTTTGATCTATTTGTTATAAGATTGTGGTTTTCTGGCAAATCATTGAGGACTGAAGTCAGAAAATAATGGGAAGTTGGCAGACTAACAGGCATTGCATTAGCATGAATTGTATGAAGGATATGAAGTCTGAAATTCAAATGTCTCCCAAGTTTTGTAAGAGCAGTATTTGTATGTCCCTGTTTTGGGGCCTTTGTCACCCCCCCCCCCCATTATTTGTGGCTTTGTCCAGATTTCTTGTACTCTTTGAGGTTTATGGATATGGTACTCTGTGTACATTGCTGTTTTGTGGAACTCTCTCCTAAGAAATGTCAGAAATATCTCATACTAAACCTACTCCTTCACCTTATTTCCTACCTATGTTTTAAAATCCCAATGTAAATCATTTGTATCAAGAAAACAATCCTGCCATTGTATCAACACCATTACTAATTCTCCTTCATATGCAGTCAAATCAAGCAAGTATCATAACATCCTCACCCTTTGTCACATTTATACGTCACAGGTGAATAACTGTTTGGATAAAATATGCATATGCCTCTTCTGTTGTGTGTATACTAAAATTTTAATATGACTTTGTATGTAAACTGAATGTTCTCCAAGTATGTGCGACTTAGGAAGCTGTAATTACTGCACAGTGTACATAACAGGGTGATCAGCTGTTAAACTATATATATATATATATATATGGCTCACTGTCATGTGATATAGTTCTTTTGTTAGCTCATGTTGGTTGCCTGTGAAAAAGTACATAATGTGAACCTTTTCTCCCTGTGCCTCTGCTAAAAAGGGGCTTTGTCCAGTCAGACTTTCTCATAAATGAAAGGCAAACCAAAATATAAATAGGTACCAGTGTTTAGGAGGTCCTTTTTGTAAGCTTAGTAAGTGAATCACATGCATTGGACATTTCTAGAGTAGGATATACCTCACTGGATGTGCTACACCTGCACTTGCTCAAAGAAGAGAAGTGGTTTGTGCAGCATGTGGTATCATTATAGTGAGCTAGCCATCTTGGTTCCTCTCCACTTGGAACTGAAGTGTTTTCCAACTGAACCCCCCCCCTGATGACATAGTCCCAAGGAGGAAGATGAAAAGGAAGGAGGTGTACCTGTGACTCTAAAATCCCAAGACAGGATGCCATTAAAAAATGTGAAGGGGAATGTTTCATAGATACTGCATGTCACATTTTTAATGCAATTCTTCTAAACAGTGCATGAATTCAAATATACATTTCAATATAAATATCATAGTTGTATTATTCTTTTATGGGTTTAAGAACCTACTAGCTTCCTGACTGTTATGTCTGTTTATATGGACAATAGGTCATAGATGGTAGCTTGCACTGAATGGTCCATGACCATCTACAGTGGCAGTAGTTTTGTGGTACACCTAACCTGAGCCCACCTTCTGCTGTGTTCTTTTGCAAAGCAATCTGGTTTCTTTTGTGTTGAGAGGCTGTATGCGCCTGTTTTGAACTTTTTTCTCAGTTTTCCATTAGTCTCTTTCTGCCACTTCTACAGACCTCTTGTTCCACATGTTTTCACATTTTTGGTTGTCCTGTGTGTCATCATACAATGTTTTTTTCTGATAATTATTTTTTATAGTTTTTGCTATGGTTGCAAAGCATTATAGTATAAATTCCATATTGTTGTGGACCTAGAAACAATCACTAACATGGGTCCTGCAAAAGGGGTGGACTACAGGCAATATACAACATTGTGCATCTTGGCAATTTCAGATGTTGGGTAAGCTGATGTTGGCATTGTTGGATTCAGTGATGTCATCACTTTTATGATTGTAAGCCCTGCATGCACCTGTCATTGGTTGAATGGTAACGCAATGTGTTCAAAGGATTGAAAGTCCATTTAGTTGAATGACTATTTGATTCAAGGTCCATTTTGTTAAAAGTAAAGCACGGAAGGACTATCAGTGCTGATAAGTGCCAGCCAAAGGCTCGCCATAACCAAAACGCCACTAAAAGGCACTGAAGAGGTGAACACTGTTGGAAATATAAATTTATTCCAGATGTGCCGGATTTAAAAAAGTTTTTAATGAAAACAAAAGTAATACATGGACTCAAAATGAACAAAACGAATATCACCATAAAACGCTTAACAGGATCACTGCATTTTCCATCTTGGACTTCTTCAAACATATGAAATCATTATCCATTCCCTTTGTTTTTATATACCTCTTCCTGTTAATTGAAACTAATTATCCAATGAAACCTAGTTTACCTTAAAACATTCGTATTGTATAGTCCTGAAATATTCTACTATTCTTTTTGAGTCTGTATGTTCCTTTGCTTTTTATTAAAAAAAAAAAACAAATTAAACTGGGCATATCTGGAAGTAGTTTATATTAACAGCAGTGTTCACCTCTTTGGTGCCTTTTAGTGGTGATTTCATCAAAAGTGGCATAACTAGACCTAGTGCTGTAAGAGAGAATTAAAATATGTAGAGCTATTTGAAGAAGCTTTGTCTGGTGACTGGTGTTACCTATACATAACCGCTTTCAGTGTGGTTTGTTTGTGCAATGACAGTGATTTCAGTCTCTGTGTGTGGTATTTTCACTTTTCTCCACAGCTGTGCAGCTGTTGAGTTAGTATATTTAATTAAGGATGTTGTGAGAAAGAAAAATAAAGAAACATTGAACCATTTTCATGGGTGAATTTTACTGTATTATGTTTCTATTATTTGGAATTCAAATAATGGGTCTTTCAATAAAATGGTGTTTTAGCCATTTGAATTCAGTCATTTGGGATTTAGAGAAACTGGCATTTAACCAAGTATACGTATATGAACAGTTTTAGGTATGGTGTAGATAAAAAAAATATCCTTTTCTCTCTTGGTAAGATACATCCATTTGTTTACAAGTATTAATAAAAGCTAACAAAGTATGGCATAAAATGGAAAAAAAATAATGAAACACAGCATAGAGTAACACTATAAACATGAGGTTTGAGCCTACGCTGTATTTATAAAGGAGAATGCCCTGCCAAGTAAATAAATGCAAAACATATTGATGTGTATTCTAATGGCAGAGAAACAAGAATATGATGCCAAGATTAAGGTTTTTGTTAAATGCTGGACTGAGTTAAATGAAGAAAGATATTTAATTAGTAAAAGCTATGGATTTTATGAAGTGTTATTTTGCATATGCATTTGTATTATGAAGTTATCAAGCTCAATAAAGATGCCCTCCCCCCAAAAAAAAAAGAGAGAATGATGATAAGTGAAATGAGTGATCAATTAACTATAATACTTAAAAAGTTATGCAGCTAAGTCAAATTATGGACATGCTGAAACAGTGCTTTCAGCTTTGTGACAGCAGTAGGCATTGGTAAACATGATGCAGGAAGGCATATAGCAGTTTATTTTCTTCCTTTAGTTATGAAGTAAACACTAGAAGTTACTGAAACATTGATGAGTAAGGAAATTTTAGTAATAAGGAAATGCAATTATATTAAGAACCCAAAATATGCGTAGGAAAGGTAGACCGTTTTCACTTCTAACACGCCCTGCAAATGAATTGTCTCAAATGACTCAGTCTTGTCAATCTGACAGCTTGGAAGAATCACCTGGAAGAGGCAGAATGTTTTTTATCATAATTATAGAAACTTAAAAGGGATGGACTGCTTTCAAATGCTGCTGTGCATATAGTAATTATGTAGTAATTCAGATTACTAAAGACAAAGAAGAAAAAATTGTGCAGAGAAGTATTTAACATGCTACAAATGTAGTTAATGCAAAGCAGAAAAAAAACATTCAGATGAGCCAGACAGAATGCCAGACTTGCAATACTGAAGTACAAAAAAAGAACCTTTATTCACTTTTGAGGCACACAGCATAAATCAAAACAATTTTATACATGTTAGAAGTATTGTAGAAACTCTCAGCAAGCATGATTTATGTAAAATGTGGGATCAGAGAAAGAAGATGCATTTAATCAGTAAACAGTTATGCTGTTATACATATACATGTTGTGAAAAGAATAAGGAGAAAGTAACAATCAGATGCCCATCAGGTGACAGGATCCGCCACATAACTCACACACTCAGGTCCCTCAGCAGCAGGTACACATATGACTCTGTCATTGTACATGTGGGTGTGAATGACCTGAGACGTACCTCCCTGGACTACATGAAGAGAGACATGGAGGAGCTCTCGGATTATGTAGCCCAGGCGGGTATGACCCTACCCCTGAGCAGTATTCTACTATCACCCAGAATGATACCACAATACAAGCAGAAAGTGATTGATTTCAACAACTGGCTAAGTTTAGGTGTCTTTCTAAGGGATCTAGTATCTGTCTGCTTGGGATGACATGATTGACAGACCTCGAGACTTTGCCAGAGATGGCCTGCATCTGTCACCCCTGGGCTTCCGGATACTGGCCATGGCTCTTGCCACCCCTGTAGTGCCTTTTTTAGGTGGTGTTCCAAAGACCAGATTACTACCGTAACAGCTACAAACAAATGTAATCCGAGGGTCAAGCTGCTCGATGCTAGAAGTCTAAATATCACAATGCACTCGCTCGAGGCACTCCTTAAAATGGAGAACATCGACATTTGTGCTGCAACAGAGACCTTGTTCAAGACCGCAGAAAGTACCCCTGCACTACCAAGCTATAACTCATTCCACACCTTTCGGCCCCAGAACTTGGACCGAAGCTCCAAAGGCAGTAGTGTTTGCATATTCATAAAGGATGCGCACACCTCCAGAATGGTAGCCCAACATAACACATCAGAAATACTTCAGGTGCAGCTAGCATTGGGTAAGACAGCAATTCAGGTTGTAGCCTGCTATAGGTCTCCAACCATGTCCCATGACTTGCAATCCATGTTCCTAAGCACCCTGGAGAATATTAGGGTCCAACCTAACACTCTCTTACTAGGTGACTTCAACTACCCCTCCATTAACTGTGTACCAATACACTTGCCCAGTGTTTTCTGGAGTTCATTAATTCCAATGCCCTGGACCAGCTCGTTCTTACCCCCACTAGAGGTAGCAACATCCTTGACCTGGTCATTGCTAACATGGGTGACCCTTGCTCTACACCAATAGTCAGCTCGTCCTTGGTTAGATATGACCACAAACTAATCACCTTGGAACCCCCCCCCCTCGCAAAGGTAACCACCATGAAAAACTTCTTCAAAGCTAATTTTGGTCTTCTAAAAACAGAGGTGGCTAACTTCACGGCACCCATGCAAATGGAGAATAGTTGCGTGACCGCAGAATCATACACCAGTGCACTATACGAACACATACACAAATGTATGGATCTCACCATACCCAATAGAACCAAGATACTCTCCTCCAAAAAAAGGAAGCCAATCTGGTGGTCCCCTGCTATAAACAAACTGTATAACAGAAGGAGGAAACTGATGTGGAATAAGGTGAAGTCCCAAGACTGGAAAAACTCCTTTATCCACCTCAACAAAAAGTTGAGATCCCTCATCAAATCCTCTAAAGCTAGCTATGAAAACAGAATTGAAGCAGACAGTAAAGACAACCACAAGTCATTCTGTAGTTATGTAAAGAATCTCCACGGCAATGCCCAGATTTGCTCTGAGCTACTGCACAAAGGTACCTCCTATACCAAGCCAGCAGATATTGCCAGTATACTGGTCAACAGATTCAGTGCCAAGTTTAGCCCCCCCCCCCCAAAGGACCAATCACAATACCAGTAGATTGCCAGGCACCCAGTATTACTGCTGCACAAGTTATAACAGCACTGTCTAAAGCCAAGAATACAGCTTCCTTGGGACCTGACAATATCCCTGGTTGTGTTCTACATGAACTACAGAGTGAACTGGCAACTCACCTGTGTGCCCTGTTCAATCACAGTCTCACCAAAGGCTTTGTCTCTACCGAATGGTGTACTGCTACAGTCATCCCTCTCTACAAAGGAAGAGAGACTACAGACCCTGGGAACTAATGCCCCATTAGCCTGACTGGTCTGATATGCAAAGCTATGGAACACATCATCATGGACCTAATAAACAAGGATATAGGGAATCTCCAACCTTTGGATCCCACATAGTCTGGTTTTGTAAAGGGTAGATCATGCTTGCTCAACTTGGTCAACTTCTTTGAGTCAGTCACCAGAGCTGTGGATGAAGGCAAGGTGGTTCATACAGCCTACCTTGAGCTGGCCAAGGCCTTTGATACCATTCCCCACTCGGGAATCATAGAAAATCTCACTAAGCTAGGCATCAACCCCTATATCACTAGGTGGGGTGCAAACTGGCTCACAGATAGAACCCACAGTGTGAAAGTAGCAGACTCCCAAGTCAGACTGCTGACAAGTCACGAGTGGAGTCCCACAAGGTTCGGTCCTGGGTCCTCTCCAGTTTAGTATCTACTTCTCTGAAGTCCAGGCCAACAAGAAGGGACTCTGGCTGACAAAGTTCGCAGATAATTGCAAGTTGGGAGAGCTATTTACTCCCCAAGTGATGTTGACATCCTACAGAATGGCCTCACTGAGACCAACGACTGGTGTCAAAACCATGGCCTTAAGCTCAATGCCAAAAAATATGTCGTCATCGCCTTTGGGAAAAACCCGATTCCCATGAATTACCACATTGATGGTAGTCCACTGAACATAGAAGGTGTTATAAGAGATCTGGGAACACAGGTTGACAGCAACGTCTCTTTTGATAACCACATTACCTCTGTGGTCAGAAAGCCCTTCTATGTGGCACATCTCATTACTAAGGGTTTTGCATCCTGGAAGAAAGAGGTCCTTGTCTCCCTCTACTCTTCCCTCATTAGGCCATTTATAGAGTACAATGCCCCATTTGGCATGTACCTCACTAGACACCTGCAACAACTGGAGAGGTCACAAAAGGACCTCACAAACAGGATCCTAGGCCTTAAACACTTGTCCTATATGGACGGTCTCAAAAGAACTCCCAACTATTCTCTGTCTCATATCGCCTGCTTAGAGGTAATCTCTGCTTGACTTACAAAGCCATGTCTAACCCAGCTCTGTTAGAAATGCTACATCTAAATAAATCCCAATCCCTCTGCACCACATGCTCCAGAGACCTCAACCTCATTACCAGAATTAACCGAACATGCTGTAGGGACAGGTTCATAACCCAGAGGCTGCCCATACTATGGAATAAACTTTCCATACATGTCAAGCAGAGCATCTCGCTAACCCTCTTTAAGAGAAATCTTGATGAGGGGATGGGAAACAGAAAATTCACCCCAGGGATAACCCCAGTGGGTCTGCTCAGCAGAGGCACTGGGAACTAAGGTCGAGTGGCAGTATGCAAGGGTAATCCTATGGCTAGGCTTGTAAAGGCTCCAGGGCCATTAGCCTAGTACACGCCTATAAACCTATTACTGGAATTGTGCATGATTCTGAGAATGATTCAGAAATGAGTACTTCATTATCACAGATAGAGAAATCTCATTTAAAATGAATATTGGGACACACAAATAATGGAGCCTTGCTGCATATTGGAAAGTTTGCAGGAAAAAGAATTGAGTACTAAAATTAATTTACCTACATGTACCTACACAAAAATACATGTATGGCAGCACTAATAGCAATTGACACATAAAGGCATTTCCCATCAGTCACCACTCAGCGATACGGTTTCTTGGCATTGTTATTCAGCTGTGCGACCCAGAGGGATGAAGCCCTGGCTGCGACACAGTGGGCCCTGTATTCGTTACTAATCTACATACTGGAGAAGCCAATGAGGGAGGGTGGGAGTGAACAATACCATCATATCCATCGTGGTGGGGAGCGAGGTGGTCCAAAATGAAACAGTGCTAGTACTTACTGGAGAGATATGCACAATGTGTAGTATATGGGCTGGACACATGAGCTTGGCTCTGCCAAGATGCATCCATGTGATATCCTTCTTGGGTTATGTGTATGAATGTGCACATACTCAGAGGAAAGCATGGCAAGACCTCTTATCTGTAATTATACATGTCAGCCACTGGGAGAAGAGCTCAGAGCCAGTTACAGAAACACCCTGATGACTGCCTGGATGGCAGTCTGCTAGAATCAGTTTTTACCCCGTGTGGGTAGCAGTTGCTTTTTGATTAAATGGAAAACCATGGACATAATGAGTGTTATATATTATCAGAACTACAAGTAGTCATAGAGGTATTAATAACTGAAGGTATTATTTGAAGTGACGTAATGAAGGATGAAAGTAAATATTTTGAGGGTGACAAAGCAGATGACAGTACAGATGGGGAAGCACAGTGATTGAGCAGTCAGCAGTTTGATGAAACGATATGCATTACATCTGTTTTCCCAAATCATCCATTCACAGAGAATCCCTCCTTGTAGTTCTTTAACTTTGGGGTAGGTATTGTTTGGGATGGTCCTCCACTCGGAAGGTTTTTAACCAAACACAGTTTAGCAGAATGAGTTTAGTGAACCCTTTTTAACTGAATTGCATTTGTACTTTTTTTTTATATATTTTTTTTAAATATACTGTCTGGTGTTATAATGGCTGTCTACCTGCATCAGCAACTGCCATGCCTTCCTGCGGACTGGGTTGTTTTCTTTGCTTAAAAGGAATGCTGCCATTGACAAAAGTTATCCAGTCCTCCTGCAATTATTAAAGGCCATCTGGGGTCAGAGCCTCCTACATCTCATAAGGCGGACATTCCCTTAAAGAATAAGCAGAAAACTAAACATATTACTCCAGATCCTATGGACCCACAGAGTGAATGGCAAAATTTCACTCAGTTTGTTTAATGCTTTGATGGTTTTAAAACATCCTCAGGGAGTTTCTGTTCCAGCTCCTCCCTGGTCCTCTACTCTTCTTAAAAGATCCAGGTAACAGGATTCTTCTGAGGAGTAGGCAGAATCAGATGAGGAATCCCTTGTCTACTTTAAGATTCCTTCTCTTTTAGATTAGGGGTCTGAGGAAGAGGAATCTAGTTCTGATACTCCTTTTGAGGAAATTTCTTTTGGGGGGGCACCGTTTCTAGAATTCTGGAGTTTTAAATGGGATTGTGCTCAGGTTTCTGAAGTGCAGAAAAGGTATTATGAGCTCCTGCAGATGGAGCCACCCATGCCTTCTGCTGTACCTTCTGTTTCTAATGCTCCCAACTCCTACCCTCCTGTTCCCAAGAAACCTGATAGTTTTTATAGGGTGCATGAGGACAGTAAATTTCTTTAAAAGTGCCCTTCTGCTGACCCTTTGACGGTGTCTATGGCTTCTGACAAGCCATCTCAATTGCTTCCTTCTCCTATGTTATTGCTTTCTGAGGACTGAACCATGGAAAGGTTGGGGAAAAAGATTTACACACATGCTACGTTAGCTTTTAGGGCTGTCCGTTATCAGACCCTGATGTCCAGGTACATTTTGGCTTTTTTTCCCTCAGACTTTTCATGTAATTTCTGATCTTCCAGATTCTGAAGGGAAGACTTCTGCTGTTTCCTTGTTGGGGATTTCCACACAGATGGTCCGTCATTACATCAAGTGTAGTTATGATGCAGCAGATGCTTCATCTAGGGGTGCTGCCTTTGGGTCAGTGATGAGGCGGTATTCTTGGCTTCAGCTTCAAACTTTGCCTGACATTAAGGCTAAAGTGATGGATGCTCCTCTGGATAATAAACACTTGTTTGGCAAAGCTGCTACTTGTTTAAGTCCCTTCAGGATAAGGGCAAGGCTTTACAGAAACTTAAACATGTTTTTGTTTCTCCTGTACCCAAATTTCAGAGAAATTAGCCCAATAAGCTAGTGTTTATTTGCAGGCAATTTTGCCTTCCCTCAAAGGCAAGAAGAATGGGAAGCAGGCTTCTCCTGTTAAAGTTAATCAGACTTTTGTGCCTCAGAACTCTCCTTTTCCTGATAAACCAGGTGCTGTTTGATTGTTCTATTCTTGCCATCCACATTCCTCTTTCTCTTTGCCTTTCTGTACCCCCCCCCCGTTTGGTTAAAGATTACTCAAGACTCCTGGGTTTAGTCCAATATCTGCCAAGAGTATGTCATGGTCTGGGAATATCTTCTTGCTTTTATGGGAATTCCTCAGCCCCCTCAGGAACAACCTTCCTTCTTTCTAGGGGTGTTTCGGGATCTCTTGATTTACTCTAAGATTCAAGAAGTTCCAGTATCCCAAAGGAGGAGGGGGTTTTACTCCAGATTCTTCCAAGTACCCAGTAAAGAGAGTACTTGGCGACTGATTTTAGACCTTTCTCATCTAAATACACTTCTGAACGTTCCCTTGTCCCTTCAGACTTGGTTCCCTCTTTTGCTTCCTCAGGCTTACATGGTATCTCTGGATCTCAAGGATGCTTATCTTCCTATCCCAATTCATCCTGTTTTCAGGAAGTTTTTACACTTATCTGTTGCTTTCCGACAGTTTCAGTTCTCTGCTTTGCCCTTTGGCCTTTTTACTGCCCTAAGGGTATTCACCAAATGCCTTACTCCTGTGATTGCTTTTTGCAGGCTAAGGGAGCTCCAAGTCTTTCCCTACTTGGATGACCTCTTGTTTCAGGTATCCTCTCCAGAAATCTTGTTCCAAAACCTTCATTTTCCAGTCTCCTTTCTGTGGAGCCTCGGGTTCACTATAAATTTCAAAAAGTCCTTTCTGACTCTATCTCAGGATCGTGTCTTTCTAGGGTGCAGGATACAGACTGTTCCTATACAGGCATCCCTGCCTCCTTCCAAGGCCCTAACACTCATTTACTTTTTTCATTCCCTTCTTCTGACCTCAGTAACAGCAAGAGAAGTTCTGAGAGCTCTGGGGTTCATGGCTCTCAGTATTCCCATGCTCCCTTTTGCCAAACTCCACATGATAAAACTTCAGTGTTTTTTAAAGTCACTTTGGCTTCAGCCTTCTCATCCCCTCGATTTTTTTGTTCTTCCTCTTCCATGTTTCAAGCAGGAACACCAGTGATGGATTCAGCAGCTGACTCCTGATCCAGGGCTCCCTTTTCATCCAACTCTTCCTTCTCAAGAGCTGTTCTGAGATGCCTCAGATGTTGGATGGGGAGCAGCTTTCAGCTCCCTAAAGGTACAGGGAATCTAGTCACCTCGTCAACAGAAAGACCACATCAGTGTCAAGGAGATGACAGCTCTTCTGCTGTCTCTTTAGAAGTTTCATTCTCTTTTCTCCCCAGGACCTCTCAAAGTGTTTACATACAATACCACATTGATATGGTATGTCAACAGCCCGGGGGGCAAGGACTTATCATTATTGATGGTTGCCACTCCTAGTGTGGGAACTACCTATCTGTTTCCAAGTGACACTTCATGCAGTATGCATTCCTTCAGGTCAAAACATTGTGTAAGACTGTTTAAGCAGGTCCATAACTCAATCCCATGAATGGATGCTTCACAGAGATGTCTTTCTGGATATTGTCCACTAGTGGGGTATTCCTCAAATGGGTCTTTTTGGCTCCCCTCTGAGCAGGCAACTTCCTCTCTTTGTGCCAGAGTCCGAGGTCCTTTGGTGTGGAAGGTGGACACCCTTTCTTTTTCTTGGAAGGGGATGTTTCTTTATGCTTTCCCTCCCTTTCCCTCATTCCAAAAGTCATGTTCAAAACACAACAGGATGCTCCTAAAGTCTTCCTGGTGACTCTCTTTTGGCTGAGACAGCATTGGTTCCCTCCTCTTCTGCATTTAGCCAAGGCAGTCATCACAAATTACCTCACAAAGTGGACCTACTCACAAGACAATGGATCTCTCATCCATCCCCCCCTGTCCACTGTTCAGCTGACACTGTGAGTGATAGGATTTTGATTCCACATACCCATTTTTTTCCTGAGGATATGCTTAGGATCCTGCAGGAGGACAGGAAACCCAATACTAGGAAATCCTACTTATCTAAATTGAAGAGCTTTTCTGTTTGGTGTTTTTCCTGATAACCTGGATCCACTTTCTGTGGATGCTCCTTTGGTTTGTTCTTATGTGTGTAAACTGATTAGTGCTGGGTTGGCTTATTCTTCTGTTAAGGCCCACTTATCAGCTATCTCTGCTTGTCTGCCTTTATCACCTCCTTTGGCTTCTAGATTTTTTCTCACTTGTTATTGAAAATTTTAACAACAAAACATTAATGTATCTTAATAGAAGTATTTAAAAAGCTTTGTTTTATTGTAGACACCATTGTAAATAGTTATTTTAGTTGTTTATTATTGTTCTTTTAGACAAGTATTTTTGTTTTATAACAGAAAAAGAAATGTGGTGAGTAGTTAGTTATTTTATTTATTTAACATTTGTCAACCAGGGAAGTCCAACTAGGACAGAGCCTATTTTCAGCAGAGGCCCTGGGAGAAATGCTGCAGATGCATGTCTTTGGAATGTGGGAGGAAACTGGAGTACCTGGAGAAAACCCACACAAATGCAGGGAGGACATAGTTAATTACTGGTCTGTTTACCCGGGTCTACGTCATGCTGTCGTAAGCTGTCAATATCGAGTCTGATATTGTCGGCACGACAATATCGAAAGTGAAGAACATCGCACAAGTAAATGGAAATCTCCGCAAGGGGAGATTTTCATTTACCTCACTGTAGTGCGATCTCGGAGTTGGTATATTTAAAGTAGGGGGTTGTGGGGGATGCAGGGGGGCTTGCACCCCTGCCTACGCCATTTAGTTTTTTTTTGTTTTTTTTTTTATGTTATTCAATGATTTACTTGATCAATAAAGTTCGACCTTTATTGATTCAATTCAGTAAACTTTTGATAACGTGATGTAGACGCGTTTATCCACCAGTTCTTTGAATTTCATCCATATATTATATGAAGAGGTGATTCTAGATGTTCTTGTCTTGATTGTGGCAAGTTCAAGATGACAGACTTCAGTTGCCAAGTGAACACATTCCTTCATAGTAGGAGTAGTCATATTATTCAAGTGCTTGGTGATGGCTTTTCTTAGTGTTAAGACAGTCTATAAAACAGGGTATTTTATTTCTGTGACACAGGTGGGAATAGGTACATTAAATAAAATAAGAGATTTGGTCAGCATAAATTTATCATCAAAAGCAGACTGTAAGAGAGAATTCATATTATCCCAATATGTTTTAAGTTGTATACAGTCTTGAAGCACATGCTGCCAGTCAGCTTTAATATTTAGTTTACATCTCCAGCATCCTGTGTCTTTATTAAGCATCAATTCAGCTTTATGCGATGTGATAAAGGTTCCATGTAAGAACTTCTAATAGAATATCCTCCACCTTCGTGATGATCCAAGTTGTTTTGAAGATTGGAGTATTAATTTATCAGCTTCACTTTGGGAGTTGTTATTAACAAGTCTGAAATAATCCCAATTGCCTTCTCTGTGGCATACTGTTGATTTCTTAAGTACCCTGTATATTTTAGATAAGAAGTCCCTTTCCAATTATATTCTGATGCATTAGAATAATTAATAAAGCAATGAATGTGGGGAAAGCATTTCTAACTATTGACTGCATTCATTTAATCTTGTATTCAACCAATTGTCTACAATTCTGAATCTCTAACCACGTCTAAATTTGAAGCCAAACAATTTCTTTAAGGGGTCCTACATATTAGGCCTCCCAGTAAGCCTGTTTCTTCTCCCTGAGATCTTAGTTTTATTTTGGAAAAATTGACCCAGGCTTCTTTTGAGTATGCTGATTCTGCTTCCTTGAAACATTGTTCTTGGAAGACTCTACTTTTGTTAGCCCTTACTTCTACCAGACAGATGTCTGAGCATCAATCCTTTATGGCTTGTCCTCTTTTTTTTTTGGTGTTTCATAAGGACAGGATATCCCTTCGTACTAATCCTTCTTTATGCCCAAGGTGGTGAATGAGTTGTCTCTTAATCAGTCTTTTCATTTACCCACTTTTTTCCCTTCTCCGCAATCTGCCAATGAGAATTTGCTGCAATTGGATGTGCATAGAGAACTCGGATTTTATTTCGATAAGACTAAGATTTTTTTGTAAATCTGATCAGCTTTTTGTTTCATTTCATCCTAGGTCCTTGGGATTGGCTGTGTCCAAGCAAATAATTTCTTCTTGAATTTCTAAAGCCATTTCTTTTTGTTATTCCTTTCATGGTAAGAACCTGCCTTCTTCTGTTAAGGCGCATTCTACCAGAACTGTGGCTTCTTCTGGTACATTTTATAAAGGTTGAGATACTAATTCTATACTTGAGGCAGCTACCTGGACTTCTGTGCATACTTTTACCAACCACTACAAGTTGGATGGAACTTCTAGAGCTGGTTTTGCTAGGGCTGTCCTTCATGGCTTCCTAGAGAGCTCTGCTGGTCTTTCCTCCTCCCTGTCTTCTTCATGAGCTTTGGCACTCTTGATATTGTAATGAATATTATAACAGTGAAATGGAAGGACATAGTACAGTTGTGTAAAATCTTACCATAAGTAAAATTTTACCATAATGGTAAATGTTCTTCTCATGTTGCAGTATTCACTCCCTCCCTCCGTCCCCTGATCCATTTCTCATCTGGATGTACTGATTACCTCTCTATTCCTTGAACTGGCGTTTGTACTGGGGCTCTCAGTTCTGAGGCTGATACGTCTGGACATCACCTTTATGCCCTACACTACATGAGGAACATACATGTGATGTACATCATATCTTAAAGCAACCTAAATGTTTTGGTATGCTGGCTGGATGGCAAGCCTCCCTTGGCAGGGATCCCTATTGTGATGAATACTGCAACATTGAAGAGAGGGACATCTACCATTATGGCAAGATTTTACACAACTGCACTTTCTCCAGTCTTTCCTACTGTTCATGATTTCTTGACATTCTCATAACAGACATTTCAAGGAAAATCTAAAGTTAGATATCAGAAGTAAAGACCATGTATCAGCTGGTCCAGGACCCTTTATGATAACCCCCAGCTGATAGAAGTCCCGCTGCATTTTAACAGCATTACACATTTGTGACCAGAAAGTGTTATGACTCCTCCCTGCCAGATAACTAAATAGAGTTGCAGGAGGGTCTAACTGATGACTGTCACACACAGGAAACAGAAAGGTTTATCATTAAAAATACAGCTAGCAAGATGTAGACAGGTTTTGGGTAAAGAACTTGGATTTTAAGTACAAGTGTCTGTGGCCAGTGCTTTGGCACTAGCCGTCAACCATTCTTCAACCTCTTCATCTTCTCCTGATTAGAGTTTGAGCCCAGGATGTACATGCCCACATCCATTCTGGGTGCTGTACCAGTGACAGACAATACTGGAAGCTCCTCCTCAGAATTTCCATCATCCACACTGTCATGTGAATCCAGGAGTCAAGTAGTAGGCAATTCTGCCTTCCATCCATTGCCAGTATGTGACCTCTTTGCAGTCAGAGTTGCAAGACCTTATTTAAGTAATTACTTCATTTATTCATTTATTCCTACAGGCTTGTTGACTTGCCATAGTCCACTGAACTCAGTGGGACAATTTCAGGAATGATTCCAGTCCCTAGAAATTCATCCACAAAGTATTTCATGGCTTACCTCCAGTGTGAGCTCTCATTGGTGCTGTGATAGGCTACACATTCCTGATTCCACCACTAGTAGATATAGAATGTGGACACTGGCTGAACATGTGCTTATTGAGTATATTCTATGAAGTAGCCCTTCATGTAGTAAGATAGGAGTTATACTCTACCCAGCCATACATTTAGTTGTTGCAGGGCTCTGCCATGCTGATCCCACTAAGTCAGGCCTCATTGAAACAACTTTATACGCTCCCACCTCTCCTTTTGTGTTTTTTTTTTTCTTTTTGCAGTCACACTTTGGATTTGGAAACAGAAGAGTATGAGCATTCTCTTTTTCTTGAACTGAATTCCATTCTGAAGACTGCTGTTTTCTAAGACTCTGATAATGCTGACAAGAATATCTTTAGACCACCCTAGAGTGTTTGTGTTCTTTCGTGCGAGAGCGATACATTTCTTGATTCAGAATAGTGTTGCGTGTTGGATCTCTCCTCCCAAGAAACTGCTGATAAAAAGTACAGTTTATATCACATGAAATTCCTAGAATCTAGTATACATATTTCCAAGAGTGATGACCATCTTTTGAGCCAGTCCACATTTCTCAGTATATGTTGAGAGATGCTTCAAGACTATTTTGCTATCTCATCAGTCCAAAAATAAATTAAAAGTTAAATATTAGAAACCCCAGGATCCATCTTCTCTTTCCTCAGATGAAGAATCTTGTGCTCGACCCATTATGTTAGGAGAGCCTATGGGAATGATCATGTCAACTTTAACTTTTTTAAGTACTTGTTTATCCATGGCCCATTTTTAAATATCTGTGTTGTCTCCTGCATGAGCAGCATCCAGTCGTGTGTGTGTCCACACATAGCCCAGCTTAGCTCTAATTACTTCAAGAAATGAAGCAGAAAATAATAATGCAGGAATGTCACTTTGAAAGTCTGATCTACAGACGTCTGCTAAACCCAATGAACGAATTTTATACATATCTTCAGTCTGTTATGCCATTCCTGGAATTCTGCATGAGATGATTTAGTCCGTCTCTGCCTTGAACAGTTTAACAGGCAACAGGATACTTCTAACAGTCTGGAGTACTCCATTTAGATTCATAAAATGTGGGCTTCTACTCAACATTTGCAACTGCTTTTAACTGTCCTAATTCATAGAAATCAAACATTATGAGAAAATTAGGAATAATTTTTCCCTCAGCACAGTGGGAGTCTGTCACAACGGTGGATGGCTTTGGTTCAGAGCTGATATGGATCCTTCCTCCATCCTCCTCCTGAGATTTTGTTTTGCCTTATATTGTAGGATTTTGACATATTCCTTCTAGTACTGGGAGCAGTCCTACCGCATAAACATCTCCTAGTGTCCCTCTGCTTGGACGTATGGCTGCTTATTCAAATTCATGTTTGTTTAGCTGCTTGTCTCCTAAGTACCATTAAAATAAAAATGAAATATCCTTGACTTTGCTTGTCCCTCGGGTAGTACAGTGACTCCAGAGCTCTGGAGTTTTTGAGACTTTAGACTGGGAATTGGGCATTTCTATAAATGGAAGCAGATAATGTAAATTGAAGCAAATTAGGCAAGCCACATACCCCATAACACTTCCTCCACCTCCCACTCCCGTCATAATTCTGTTCACTCCCTTTCACCCAACCCATGCAGTTCAGTACACAAAATCCTGTCTATTCACTGAATATACAAAGCCTCACTAACAAAATCACTGACCTACCCACATGGATAGCCCATACCTCCCATTGCCTTCTTTCCATATCCAAAACCTGGCTCGAACCACACGTCACAAACAATGAAATTCTCCCACCTGGGTATAATATCTACTGCTTTGATAGATTCCCTAAAAAATGGGGTGGAGTAGCCATCCTCTACTAAGCCTAAATCTCTCATCTATTACCATACCCATCCCTGACTTGTACCCAGCTGAACTACTCATCCTTAACTGCCACCTTAACCCACATAATACATTTTCTATCACTTCCATTTATATTCACCTCTGGAAACAATATCCCCACCTTAGAAAATATTCTAGCCTGGTTTTCCCACAACATACACTATGAAAACCTCATCCTTGGAGATGTCAACATAGACTGGGCCAAACGTACAACAGACTCTCCATTACTTAGTTTAAACCTCCATGTATTTCATCACCTGATAACATCACCAACTCGCTTCAATAAGACTTCTTCCTCCAGCTCCACTATTGACTGGATATTCACTAACTCCCCCAATCTTTACCATAGCCCAACTACCTCACCAGACTCCCTAAGTGATCATCTCCCCACCTCTGTTCTAAGGCACTCTAACCAAACACCCAAATTCCACCTTTACAGACACTGTCGAAAACTTAACTTCAGTTCCACTCAATTTAACTCTATACTGTCTAATATTGACTGGTCCTTCCTTTGGCATCTTCCTCTTGATGATGCAGTGAGTAAATTCAATAGCATTTTCCTGGATACTCGCTTGCTCCATCCAGAAAAATTAGAATCAAATCTAATTATGCCCCCTGGCTTACCAAGGAAACTAGATCCCTTATGCACAAAAGAGATAATGATTGGAAACCCTGGGTTAAGAAAAAAGAGCTACCCTTACTACAGTATTAATGTGAAGTACAGAATCTTGTCAAGAAACAAACCAGTAAACACAAAAAACCTACTATAACTCTGCCCAACTCAATGGCAAGTCCAACCCAAACCCACATAAGTTCTGGTCAACTCTTAATAATAAACTTTCTTCTGGCCGCCCTTTCAACCCCTCCCCTTTCCCAAATATATCTCCACTAGAGCCTGCTAGCCTCCTCAATAACCACTTCATTGATACAATACAAAAACTCACTTCCTCCATTTCTAACTCTACTTGTACCCCTTCTCTCTCCCACCCACTCAATTTCAACCTGTTTCCACTTCTTACATCAAAACACTTCTTCTGAAGCTGAAACCCTGCTCTGCCTCCACAGATAATCTCCCGTCTAGCTTCCTCAAACTAGCTGCTGAATCTATAGCCCATCCTGTATCCATTCTCATCAACAGGTCAATTCAAGAAGCTGCTGTACCTCACATTAGGAAATCTTTTTTCACAGTCTCCCTCCGTAAAGGAGGAAACTTAAGTGACCCATCTGACTACAGACCCATCGCCTTCCTATCCCCTTCTCTAAGATACTCAAAAACATTCACTCACAGCTTCTCAGCTATCTCCTCCAGCATAACCTTCTCACTCCCACTCAGCATGGCTTCCGGCCTGACCGTAGCACAACTACTGCCCTCCTATCATTTACACATGCTATCGCTTGAGGCCTGTGACAACAACCAGCTCATATCCTGTCTTTTCCTCGACCTTTCCAAAGATTTTGATACTGTCTCTCACCCTTTACTACTAACCAAACTGGCTAATCTCAACCTGTCTATAACCTCCTTAACCTGGTTTTCTAGCTATCTTTGTTGTAGACAGCAGTCCGTCAAATGGCTGTCATCCTGCTCGCACTATATTCCAGTACCATCTGGTGTTCCACAAGGTTCCATTTTGGGTCCTTTCCTGTTTAATATATTCACTAATGAACTACACACATCCTGCCAACAATCCACCTTCATCCAATATGCAGACGACTCCATCTTGGAACTTCTTACCCTAACCCAAAATACCTTCTTATCTACTGAAAGATGGTTATCCGATAATCTGCTCATTCTTAACCCAAAAAAGACCAAGCTATTGCTCTTTCTCCCCTAGTTCCTCTCTCATCACAAGTCGACTTTTACTATTACATCCTCTAATAACACTATCATAAAACCAGAACCTCAAACTAAGCTCCTAGGTGTCATCATTGATGTTGAACTTAAGTTCAGCCTTCACTTACTACAAAAAACTCACCAGAAGCTAGGATTACTGTACCACAATAAAAAATGTATAAACTCCAATGCCCAACTCTCCCTGTCTAAGGCACTTCTCCTTCTCTTCCTTCTGTATGCTCCCCCTATTCTGACTAATATTCAATCCATAACCATGCTCTGACTCTAACAAACATACCACAAAGTAGCTCGATTCATTATGAACTCTCCCCACTGCCTAGCTCTAAATGCCCTCCAATGGCTTGAACTCCCCCAACAACTTCTGCTATCACAGTTTCAAATATTACACACCATTCTATGTAAACCATCTTCATGCCCTGCTCTATCCTCCCTCATATTCCCCTACTCCCCATCTCTGACCCTACATAGCTCTAACCAGCAACTTTTTGATATTTACCATCCGGAAAAAAAAATGTGGGTAAACTTCTGTATAAATGCTGTATTGCTCAATCTTGGAACAAACTCCCTATACACATTTGATCCATTACTCACCAACAACGCTTTAAAAAAGAACTTGACTACATATTCAAAACTAGACAAACTTTCAACTTAAGCACTCAAACCATTCACTTCTCATCCCGGCACTTGCTGAAAACTCATAGCAAGCACTAATAAACCTTAGCACTAGACCCCCCCCCCCCATACTGTAGAGAAGGACAAGGCTCTGTATTCGACATTACCAGCCAATCAGTAAAAGAGTTCACTGTACCTATCCAGGCATGTCCAAAGGGCAGTTTCAGGTGTACTCTCCGGTCCAGCTGGTGAATCTGGGCATTTTGAGGCAATGTTACAATTGCCTCATGTACACAGACAACCCTCTCCTCCTTCCACCAAACACTAATACATGCGAGAGATGCCATTATACAGCCAAACTGGAAGCTAAGCTCTCTCAACCCAAGACTGGACCAGGCAGTCAAGAGGAGAAAGGAATTACTTGCATCACACCACCAGTCTCACATAGACCTATGAAACCAGCACCAGCAAAAAATGCACATAAATACACAAACACATACTCGGAGGCTCTAAATAAAAATCTGCAAAAGCAACAGAGACCTCCAAAGCAGACATCCAAGCAACCTCCACCCCCCCCCCAACACAAACCATGAAACACATACTTCACAAAACCAGTGTGCCACGCATTCACATCCAAGCAACCTCCACCCCCCCCCCAACACAAACCATGAAACACATACTTCACAAAACCAGTGTGCCACGCATTCACAGCCCTTAAGGCAAAATAACATACCCAACACAGTAGTAATAGGTGACTCTATAGTCAGGCACACTAACGTCCCACTCACTAGGCTGAACAAGGAGAAGGTTACTGTTAGCTGCCTGTCTGGTGCCAGGATCCGCCACATAACCCACGCACTCAGGTCATGTCACAAGTACAAATACGACTCTTGTCATTGTCCATGTTGGTGTGAGTGACCTGAGCCATACCTCCCTGGACTACATGAAAAGAGACATGGAGGAGCTCTCTGATCACATAACCCAGGCCGGTATGACCCTGACCCTGAGTAGCATCCTGCCCTCACCAAGAATGATACCACGGTATAGAGAAAAAAATTATCAATTTTAACAATTGGATAAGTTTCTGGTGTCATTCAAAGGGGATCCAGTGTCTGTCAGCCTGAGATGACATGCTCGACAAGCCACGCTGCTTCGCTAGGGACAGCTTGCACCTGTCACCCTTATGCTTTCGAATACTGGCCAAGTTTCTTGCCACCCCGATAGTGTGTTTTTTAGGCAAGACTCAAAAGACAAGCCCTCCACCGTAAATAGCACAAATAGCAAAAAACTGAGGGTAATTCTACTCAATGCCAAAAGTCTAAACCTCAAAATGCACGCACTCAAGGCACTCCTCAATACGGAAAAAATAGATATTTGTGCAGTAACAGAAACCTGGTTTAAGGTTCCAGAGAGCATCCCAGCACTACCAGGCTACAACTCATACCATACATTTCGGCCACAAAACCCAGACCGAAAAACAAAAGGCAGGGGAGTATCCATATTCATCAAGGATACCCACACCTCCAGGTTAGTGGCGCAGCATGATGCGTCAGAGATCATCACGTGCAACTAACAATGGGCAAAACTGCTATTCAAATTACAACTTGCTGCAGATCACCCACCATGTCCCAGGACCCCCACTCTGCATTCCTGGAAACACTGGGAAACATAAAAGTCCTACCAAACACCCTGATATTGGGTGATTTCAATTACCCATACATTAACTGGGAGAAATACTCAAGTACAAACTCCCTTGCCTAACATTTCCTAGAATTTATAAACTCAAATGCCCTGGATCAACTGGTCAACACCCCCACCAGAGGTGACAACATATTGGACCTGGTCATCACCAACATTGGCGACCGGTGTTCCACACCGGAGGTCAACCCCCCGCTGGTTAGATCTGGCCATAAAGTAATCACTCTGGATATCCACATTCCACCAACCCCGGTCAAGAAACATCCATGAATAACTTTTCAAAAGCAAACTTCACGTTACTTAAGACCGAGGTGGGAAATTTCAAAGCCCTCATGCTAAAGGATAATGCTGTCCAAGCTGCAAAATCCTTTAGTAATGCACTTTAAGGGCACCTAAAATAATGCATGGATCATGCTATCCGAAACAAAAACCAAGACTCATTCTTCCAAGAAAAGGAAACCAGTCTGGAGGACCCCTGCCATAAACGAGCTATACAATAGAATGAGGAAACTAGTACAGAAAAGAGTAAAATCCCAAGAAGGGAAGACACCCCTGATCAGGATAAGCAAGAAACTACATTCCCTCATAAAATCATCTAAGTCTAGCTTCAAAAGAAAATTTGTCATAGACTCCAAAGGCCATGGACTCCAAAGATAACCACAAGGCATTCTTTAGCTATGTCAAGAATCTAAGTGGCAATTCTTAGATCTGCTTGGAGTTAGTGCAGAATGGCACAAAATACACTGAACCAACTGATATAGCCAACATCATGACAGACAGGTTCAATGCAAACTTCACCCCCTCTCACCCCCAAAAGGGCCCGTAACTATACCAGAAGAATGTAGTGCCCCTGAAATCACAGACACTCAGATTAAAACAGCCCTTTCCAAAGCCAAAAACAAAGCATCAATGGGACCGGACGGTGTCCCAGGCTGCGTCCTACATGCGCTCAAAGATGAACTAACCCCTCACCTAAACACACTGTTTAAACTCAACCGCTCCACATGCTACATGCCCACAGACTGGCGCACAGCAATGGTTATTCCTCTCCACAAATGTGAAGCCACAACTGACCCCGGGAACTATTGCCCTATAAGCTTGACTAGCTTGGTCTACAAAGCTGTGTAGCGCATCATCATGGATCTCAACAGAAACATTGGCATTCTCCAAACACTGGACCCTACCCAGTTTGGCTTTAAGGGCAGATCATGCCTCCTAAACCTGGTGGACATCTTTGAGACCATTACCAAGGCTATAGATGAGGGAAAGGTGGTCCACACAGCCTGCCTAGACCTCACAAAGACCTTCGACATCATTCCCCACTCTGGTATACTAGACAAGCTCACCAGCCTGAACATAAACCTGAACATAAACCCCTACGTCATGAAGTGGGTTGCCAACTGGCTCACGGACAGAACCCACATGGTAAGAGTTGCGGGAGCTAGGTCTGACTCTAAACCGATTACAAGTGGCATACCCCAGGGCTCAGTCCTCGGACCCCTCCTGTTTGGCATATACTTCTCAGAGGTATAGGCAAACGCAGGAGGACTATGGCTGACAAGGTATGCAGACGACTGCAAACTAGGGGCTATAATTTTATCTAAGGCTGACACAGACATCCTGCAAAAGGGTCTCACTGAGACAGATACCATGGCCTCAAGCTAAATGCCAAAAAGTGCATAGTCATCCCCTTTGGTAAAAACAAAGTACCACATAGGTGGCAGCTCCCTAAATACAGAAGACGTAATAAGGGATCTGGGGGCCCAAGTAAATATTAACCTCTCCTTTGATAATCATATTGCCAAAGTGGTTAGAAAATCCTGCTATATGGCCCACCTAATCACAAAAGGGTTTGCATCCAGATCAAAAGAGGTCATTGCACCCCTCTACGCATCACTCATCAGACCCATCATAGAGTACAATGCCCCATTTGGGATGTACCTTACAAGACACCTGCAACAACTGGAATGATCACAGAAGTACCTCACCAAGAGGATCACTGGCCTCAAGCAGATGCCCTATGCAGCTCGACTAAAGAAACTCCAGCTGTACTCTGTTGCATACCGCTTACTCAGAGGTGATCTCTGCCTGACATACAAGCCCATGCCCAACCCAGAATTGATGGACATGCTCCACCTAAAGAAAACCATATCCCCTCGAACCACATGCTCCAGGGATCTAAACCTCACCACAACAATAAATAGGATGTGCTGGAGGGATAGATTCCTGTCCCAGAGACTTCCCATGCTCTGGAACAAGATTCCAATCTACATTAGGCAGAGCTCTTCACTAACCCTCTTCAAGACAGACCTTGACAAGTGGATGGGAAACAGAAAGTTTACCCTGGGGATCACTTCAATGGCTCTGCTGGACAGAGGCACAGGGAACTAATCTAAGGAGGCGGCAAAAGCCAACACATTCTGGCTAGGCTTATAAATGCCTTCGGGCAGATAGCCTAGTACCTACCTATGAACACCAAGATGTGCCCCTGCCATGACTGACCTAAACTCAATTTCTCTGTTGTTTTCATACTCCCACCAATATAATTTTTTACAATACCCTCCACCTATTTTTATACTTGTATTTGCAATGAGGTTACCTAGTTAATGCATCTTGTCCGTACTGCACACTTGTGTAATGTGTTGAATATTATTGTTTATCTCTTTCAACAAATTCTATTTAGTTTAGGTAGTATGTGCTTGCTTTTTAACTTTTTCTATGTTTTCATTTTTGGACTCTAACGTTGTACTATCCCAAAGTGTGTACTTTAATGTTTTTGAGTGTGAATTTTATTTTTTAATGTGAAACTTTTGTAATCTGGAGCTTTTCTCCTCAGGTCTCCACTGAAAATTTGCTACTGGCCCAGTTGGACCAACCTGGTTAACAAATGTCAATAAATAAAATAAATTAGTGCTTCAGTGCTGCTTGGCTATTTCTGACATTAGAGAAGAGACACAATCTTAGTTCTTGTAACCTGGGCCATTCATCACAGTTTTGTGCTGTTTCTCTCAAAAGCAATACTTATTAGCTGAAGTACTAGTTAGATGACAGTGTTTTCCAGAGGTTACAGAGTAGTTCAAGTCCTATAGCCCACATTTAAGGTTCGACTATTGCTTCCATTCCTTAATTTGGTGAAATGTCCTACCCCACTTGACCCACTTGCATAAGGGACTCTTAAGTCTCTGGCTAAAGTGGATCACAGACTTTAAGACATTCACTGGCTGGGTGAGAGATCAGTCTTAGATACTCATATTACTTTGGACGCCTGAATCTCACAGGAGAGAAACTTCCAAATAAATGTGTTTATATTAAAAGTTATCTTTCCTCCCTTCAGGCATTAGAAGGCTGGCTGCTGTTGGTTCTGTTCTGTAAAACTAATCTATCTCTGTAAAGTGACACACAAATAAATAGTGAAGTGTGGCTTCCTTTATCCTTTCTTGAGTGTCCCTCGATTGAGAGACTGACTGTCTACTAGCTCAGCCTGATTGCTTCCTTTATTACACCGGATAAGGACTACCTAACTGATACAATAATGAATTGGAAAATGCAGTAAAGCTCTAAATTCTTTTGCAGAAGTGGAATTTTGCTGCTGCTGAGCTTGGTAGTTTGTGAAGTTGATTATGGATCAAAAGTACAGATGTTCTTTCATGTCACTGCTACTGTATTCATCACCTCTGTGATCTCCTTCCAGTGATAGCCCAACATCCGGCTAGTATACCAAAGCCTTTAGACTTAGGAGTGTTGTACATCAGACTTATGCTCCCTGTGTAAGCGTAGGGCATAAAGTTGATGTGCTTACACAGTCTTAATCCAGAACTTTGTTGCTACCAGTCTGAACACCATCCACTTTGCTGGTTATACCGAGCCAACACCATTCACTTTGTTGGTTATATCGAGCCTACATCTTAAAGATAAATACCCTGTTGGAATTTCTTTTTCCTTTTCTTATAGTTTTCAGTGGGTTACATATCATCCAAGAAAGGGAAATGTCAGTGTGGGAGACAGCTTCCCCATAAGGACTGCCACGATAAGTGCCTGTTTTGCTTAGGTTCATCTACAACCACACTCAGTGTATTCCTTCTGTGAGGCTTTTGTGCCTAAGACTTTATGTAGCTGAATTTCTTCCCATTCCATTTATTTTGAAAGCCAGTGGCTGAAGCTGTTAGCTCAAGGTACCATGGCAGAATCTTCTTGCCCTGAGGTACAGCCGCAGCTCAGATAAAAGGCCAAGAAATGTAGGCATTGAACATCTGTGTTGAGGTGCATGAGAGCCCAGAGGACAGTCTGGTATTACCATTGATTTATTTTGTGGCAGCCTTATCAGAGCTGGGCACGGAACCTGTTTCTTGCACATAGAGGCCTTGCAAACACCCACCACAAATATTGAGGGGAAACCACGGCTGATTATTTCTGAGAGATCCCTCAGATTCTTGTTTGGGAAGAGATGCAAGGCACCTTGATCAAATCCAGGCATGGGTCGGAGCCACCATGTGTTGTCAGGGGCAAATGTGCTATTGAAGAAAAGATAGAAAAACTAAACCTGTGGTGTCAGTTACCACGGATCCCCAAAGGAAATAGCAGGACTTCACTCAATGGTTGTTCACTGCTTTAATGGCATTAAAGCCTCCTCACGGGAGTTTGGTCCCTGCTCCGCCTTAGTCCTGTACCCTCAAGAGAGCAAGCGACCCGAGTTTTTGGATGATGATTTTGACTCTGATGCAGACACATTAGGCTACTTCTCTCAGTTACCCTCTCCTTTAGACTATGGGACTGAGGAAGAGGAATTTCAGTCCTGATTCTCCTTTGGGGCAACTTATATTTTGGGGACACGGCCCTGCATACGATTTAACATTTTAGGTAGTATTATCCCCAGGTATTTGACTTCTAGAAAAGGTATTATGAGTTGTTACAGATGGGCTCTCCTAAACTTACTGCTGTCCCCCCTGTGCTGATTGCTCTGTTGGATACCTTCTTGGCTGCTTCCTTGGTACCAGACTCACAGCTTGCAGCCCTTAAGAAACCTGACAGGTTCTATAAGGTGCCAGATGCCTGCAAGTTGTTGTATAAATGCCCTTCCTCTGATCCTGCAGTGATTTCTGTTTCTAGTGATGAGCCTTCTAGGCTGCTGCCCTCTTCTAAGCTCTTTGCCTTGGACAAAGACAGTAGAGCTATGGAAAGGATTGATAACAAAGTGTACATTCTGCAACCTTCCCCTTTAAAGCTATACATTACCAGACCCATATGACAAGATATATTTTGTCTGTTCTTTCTCAGATTGGGAAGATTCTCTGACATGCCTGAGACTGAGAGTAAGGCCTCAGCTCTTTCCTTACTAGGTTCCACTTCTCAAGTTGCCCATCACTCATTAAAGTGCTGACATCTGAATGTCTCCTCTAGAGCTGCTGCCTCTGACTATGTGATGAGGTGCTATTCCTGGTTTTGCCTTTAAGCCTTGCCAGATGATATTAAAGCAAAAATCCCGGATGATCCTCTGGATAACCAAAACTTGTTTGGCACTGCTGCGGCAGAGCTCTTTAAGACCTTGCAGGATCAGGATAAAGTCATGAAAGACTTGAATCACATTTTTGTTTCTCCCATCCCCAAGTTTCAAAGGAACTATCCCTAATGGGAAAAGCCGAAAGATGATGATGATGATGCCAACAGCGCTGATCTCTGTATTTACTGCTTCCCTCCTGCATTGGTGGTTGTGTGGGCTGCCCTGTCTCACTCAAGCACAGAGCGTTTGAAAGACCACACACAGCGCATTTGATGAAGTGCAACTTAATTTGCACTATTCAATACCATGATTAAGCAGTTTGAATGTGAGAAAATTATTCTGAGCATAAGGTAAAAACTTTGCTTCAAAGAGATGTTATAACAGGTTCCGTGTCCTGTAGGTTTCTGTAGCCCAGGTCGACTACACTTTGCAACTGAAAAACAGTCTGCCTTAAAATGAAACTGCAGACTAACACAATTTTTGAATGCATTGACAGGTCCTGGACAATATATTTTCATATAAAGGCCTTTGAATAAATCATGAAAGTGTTTTAAAAGAAACTGAGTAAAGGAAGGGGGAAGTAAAATTGACTTATTCTGGTTTATAAAAGAAAGTACTTACTCTTTAAATGAATATTTTGGTCTGCCTTGTGTTTTGCAGTGTCATGCCACTGATTTTCTGTATTAGTTTTCCAGTGTTGAACTACTATGTTGTTATGTCACATTATCATTATGCAGAGTCTGAGAATTTTAAGTGGCTAAGCTTCAGAAGGATACTCCCTTGTACTTTGAGTACATTATTGGTTTTGTAGTCTGACACATGCTTTAAAAGGGTAATAGTTAAGACTTTGCTTGTCATTTCCAGCCAATAGCAATGTCCTAGCATATTATTTGCTCTAGGGAGCAGCAGAGCTGTCCAGCTTCTTCCTAATGAGAGGACACAAGGGCCAGCTGACTACTGTTGAGTGAAAAGAGTTGATATACTGGATAATCTGTTCACTATCTCTTTGAACATTTCATGGCAGTTGAGAGGCATGAAATAATGTCAAGCCCAGAAAGTAACGGATCATTGCTCTATCAAAATCTCACTGCTTTCAGTTGCTGCAATCATTTTAAAAGGAAACCAGCCCTAAAACTGAACCGAAGAGAGAAATATATGGCTACTTTTTTGGTTATAAAGCTTTAAATGTGCTAGTATTTATTCTCTTTTAATTGTTATTTACATTCTGTTTCAGGAGAATTTCTTTTTGATTTGTATATTGAGTTTTGCTGGGTATACATTGCAAGTTTTGATGTAAACAGCAGTTTTTTAGTGGACTATTGCTCAATTACCTAATTAATAATATACCCCACTTAACACCTCATCTGCATATGACTCGTTAAAATTGTGCAGGTCATATAGGTACTCTGAATTGCTTCATTGGGTTGCAGTTGTATGGCGATGTAGAACTTGGCCTATCGGGCACAGTGAAATATATGAATCTTGTCAGAACACTGGAGATACAACTCAGAACTGTAATGTCTATAATGGTCTTAAAGTCTTATTAAGTGGTTACAGCACTTTAAGGCACACAATGGCCACAGAAATGTTTGTATCTTTATTGGTTTCTTGTATACTAGCTGTGTTCAACAGTAAAAACAGTTGCCGGAAAGGATGCTAACATTATGTATGCTTTGTGTGTGTTGTTATACTGTTCTTTTCACACAATAATGTATGTTAAAGGTATTCAGCATACTACTATAATAAACATTTTTGACTTTCATAAATATATTTCAGACCCATAGACCTATTTCACAAAAATCTAAAATCATTTATGCTTTCATTAAGGAGTTGGTTGTATTACTGTCATTTTGTTGCATAGCTTTGCAATATTGCCTCTTTGCATATTGATTATGTTGTAACCTTTCAAAAATAACCCTTCACCATCTAAAGGATTGGCATTTACTGAAGGTTGTAAAATAAGTGCCTGTCCCTTAAATCACTCTGCGTTGCTACCTATAGTTGGCAAATGCTCACTTCTTTGAGGTTTATTCTGACAACACGAATGAAGAAGAATTTACCGAACATTGCTTGGCATTTAGAGCTAACTGTAAATGGACCTGCCTGTCTAGCCATATATATTTATGTAACACAAGTACAGCAATGGTTTCAACCTTTCAAACATCTTTGCTTCTCAAATGATCATCCTTGGAAAATTTACAGTTATATTTAGGATGAATTTATAAACTAACATTTACTTATTTTTGTGACTTGTTTATATGTCTTTTTGGGGTTTGTATTTAGAAGCAGTGCTTCAGCTTAGAAAATAATTTTCTTTCAACAATAAATTAATTTCCAATTGATGATTAATTAATGACGCAATAATTTGTGTGACCTGGTACCTGGCAGAGGAGTTAAGTATCAGAAATTCCTGCAAGATTAACCTTAGTTATTAAAAATTAAGCAAGCATATTGTATAATTAGACATGGCAGAAGGCCCTTTGAACAACTGTTTTGCGGATTTTAAACAAAATTAATCATGTATCCCTACATCTTATACGTTCATGGGTAGGGACTAGAATATCAGGACAAGGGCCTAAGTAAGCTTAGCCAACAAGGTTCCCTGGCTTACTCCATCCAAGAAAGTTATTTTCCTGTGCCCCTATCGAGCAGAGCCATAGAAGTGATCCCTGGGGTATATTTCCTATTTCCCATCCACTTATCAAGATTTTATTTGAAGAGTGCTAATGAGGAACTTTGCTTGACATAGATGGATAGCTTGTTCCAGAGTATGGGAAGTATCTGGGACAGAAATCTATCCCTCCAGTATGTCCTGTGTATAGTGGTGATGAGGATTAGGACCCTAGAGCATGTAACTCGGAGAAACTGGGATTTCTTTAGGTGTAGCATGTCCAACAGCTCTGGGTTTGACATAGCTTTATAAGTTAGGTAGAGATCACCTCGGAGTAGGCGATATGCTATGGAGTAAAGCTGGAGTTTTTTGAGACTGTCATGTAGGGCATCTGTTTGAAGCCAGTAATCCTCTTTGTGAGCTACTTCTGTGGCCTTTCCAGCTGCTGCAGTTGTCTTGTGAGGTACATTCCAAAAGGGGCATTGTACTCTATAATGGGTCTGAGTGTCGGTAGAGGGGAACAATTAGCTCTTTTTTCCTAGATGAGAACCCTTTTGCGATGAGGTGCGCCACGTAGAAGGATTTCCTGACTACTGTGGCGATGTGATTATCAAAGGAGAGACTACTGTCCACCTGGGTCCCCAGGTCTCTTATCACACATTCGGTGTTAAGTAGACTGCCGCCTATGTGATAGTTCATGGGTACAGAGTTTTTACCAAAGCGGATGACAATGCACTTTTTGGCATTGAGCTTGAGGCCATGGCTCTGACACCAGGCATCTGTCTCAGTGAGGCCCTTCTGTAGGATGTCCAAATCATTTGGGGACTCAACTATGGCTCCTAGTTTGCAGTCATCTGTGTACTTCATTAGCCAAAGGCCTTCTGTGTTAGCCTGTACTTCTTGGAATTGTTAACCCTATTATATTGTATTACTAAAGGTCTAGTTTTAATTAGTAATTTTAAATGAACTCTGAGATATATGGGGTAAAAGGCTTTTGTACACTTGCTCAGGTATCAGTAACAGGTAGAAAAAAGATGAGAGGTGTAATGCCGGATGCTGTTTTCTGTAGGGAATCATTGCTGGTGCATTTGTTATGTGTGCCCCAACATGATTCATGTGTTTAGGGAGGTTTCTCCCTTCTTTGAGTTGGTTCAACCAAGGAGTTTAATATATATAAGTTTGGGTGATGGAGGGTGCCTATCCCCTCCAGAAACAAAATTGATTTTTCCACCCTTCTGTGTTTCAGGCATTTTTTCTTTCTTTTGGAGCAATGGCATTCAGGAAGTTGATATTTCATAGCAGAGCCTGGAAAAAGGCCTGGCAGCTAAATATGAACAGATACTGTTAGCATTTGTAAAGCACTGGCCAACAGGGTCACCATTTTGCTACTCTGTCTGAGATGGATAAGATTTGGCAAAGTTCTGAAAGCAAGACTGGGGTAATGTTTTGTTGTTTTTTGTGGGACATAGTATATTTTTATTGTTTAAAATTGTGCTGCCCACTTCAGGATTGGAATGGTTCATCTAAAAAATGTGCATTGCCATCCTGAGCAAAAAAAAAATCTTCTGGTCTTAAGCAGTGAACAAAAAATGTTATGTAATATTATTGCCATAGCCGACACTAACAGAGATAAACGGAGAGGAATACTGAGTTAGACCCAAGTGCTGGAATGGTGTGCAGTGTTGTAATAGAAGAGATAGACAAGTCAGCTTTGAGTTGAGAGGAAGAGTATAAGATTTTCAAAGTGCCAAATGGAGCATATGTGGATGACACTTCTGCCTTGGCATGTCTAAGTCAGTGATCTTATTGAAACTGTCTAGGAGGATTATTCACTGTCCATATTATAGGACTAAGTTATGAAGATATTAAAATGACTGTGGTAGATCATTTTCTGTTCATCATTTCAGATACATAGTCATAGTAACATGGGTAGTCCAATCCCGAAAACAATATATTTGTGGTCTGTGAAAACTGATAACTTGTTTGGCAACAGCTAGCAAAGATCACCCTGTTTTGTTTCAAGGGAGAACTCTTTCTGCCTTTCCTGATGAATCTTATTTCTCACTCTCTACTCCTTATCCACTGTTTGAATGTTCCACTCCAACATTTACTTTGAGCCATAGACTTTTTCACTTGAAACATGTCAACATGTTTCAGTGCTGCCTAATGCTGTGTATTTCTTATTGTAGGGATGGTATTTATGTACTATTCTACATGTTATATGTATATTAATATGTGTGTTTTAATATGATGTCAGTTTTCACCTATGTATGTGCATTTTCTGTTCTTTTACTTGTGGAACTTTTTTCCACGGGCCTCCACTGAAAATGGATAAAATTATATAGTCGGATTTTCCCAGTAAACAAATGTCAAGAAATAAATAACAGTAGAGTGCTTGAGTCTGTGGGATCATGCCTGAAGGCACAGAATATTCTGTACACTTTCATATTGGTCCACATAAAGTGGTTTTATGCAAACAGGGTGAAGATTTTAACTGAAAAAAATGCAGGACTGTGGGTCCTGAAAAAAATCATTGTATGTGTGTATACATTTGTTAAAACAATGAAGACCGAGTCCCTGACACTTCTAACAGAGGATTGCAAACCTGTGCTGACCCATTGAGCATTTTTGTGCATGTTGTAAAAGGCGTATCTTTTTCCCTCCTCAGTGATATTTGAATTTATATAAAACTGTAAATACTTTTAGTTTTACCCACTTTTTGCAGTGTTGTCTAATAGTGAGTTTTGTATGAATGGGCCTTACATGATTATATTTTAGGTACTTTTTAATGGCATTCGACCATATGAACATTTTATTTCTAAACTGAAATATTTATCTCTATGCTAATGAGGTTAAACTGGATGATTTTAATTTGTAAGTACTGTGAAAACTAAATAACCAGTATTAGAAGAAGCAAGCCAGGATCCACAAACCAATATTTGTTTATAATACTGGTTATTTAGTTTGCTGCTTCTTTACTGTGAAAACTGTAATAAAACATTTTTAAAATAATTACTAGGTATGAGCCGGCTAGGCTGTATGTTCATTTCTGGGATCCTTGAAAGTTCAGGGTAGGGTAAAAAATGAAAAAAAAAAATGGACCTAAAAACTTGCATCAAGTAATAGTTTGCAGTTCAAGAATTTTGTGATTTAGAAGCTACGATGAGCATTACAGGTGAGCCGTTGGAGGAATTATTCGATAAGAAAAAGTACCACTGGGAAGTATTACTAAGTGCCTGTAGGTTTCTGCATGTAAATGATGCTCTTAATTTTAAAAGTGTGGTAAAATAATGGTCCTTAAAGGATGGAGTTTTATTCTGAACAAGTAATTTTATGTAACCATTTCTGCTGCTTACGATTATACAGTATATTGGTGTTTTTCTGTTTGTTTATGGTTTTGTTTTATTGATTCTTTGCCATGAGATGCACATTGTGTTACTTTATGCAAGTCGTTATATCATTTTGTTTTGTATTAACTGGTCAGTATTAAAGGTGTTTACTGTATGTTTTAATACTTTTTTTTACATTAATGTTTTCTTGTGTTTTTATTTTCTTGTATATATGCAAAATGTATTTCATGTTTTAATTAGCTTCTCACTTTTTCTTTTTGGTTTATTATTTTAACATATAATAAGTTTGAGTGTGTCTAAATTGTTTTTGTAAAGCCAGTGTGAAGTTCTGTGCAGTATTACAACAAATCTCTTAATAGTCCATGATTACTTGGAATAGTAGTATGACTTGTACACAGAGGAAAACTTGCTGTGACAGTTTTTTAATACGCTGTTCCTCCTCAGGTCAGGGCTTCTGCTTTATTTCATTATATAGACAAAGTTCCTGTAAATTTGTTGAACAGTCTGTCAGTGAAACTCATGTTTACAGCTAGCAAAGAAAGTGATTTATGTTTTCTTTTAGTACTTCATTCCCCCTGTCTGCTGTGTCTTTTATGATCACTGCTAAATGATTAGAAAATTGCTTTTTTCATCATTATTGTCTATCTGTCCAGCTTAACACTACAGTGGTGCAAGTTCTATGAACACCTATGATAATCCTTCTAAGCAGAACAGTTGTCATTAGTAAACAGCCCCTGGCAGTAGACAGAGGGCTAACTGTAGAAATAGACCACACCTCCAGTAGCTCTTTCTGCTCAGAACAGTTGATCTAGCAGTGTGTGGTATGTTCTATAGCATTTCTGATGTGGCTGTCTTGATTAGCATGGTTGTAGACTCATACTTTAGCAGTATATGCTGCTTCACTTGGTTGTTAGACTGCAAAGTTTGATAGCCTGTAAGCCTTTTAGATAGAAATCTATCCTATGCATTGCTCCCGGTTATTAACATTTACTCGCCAAAGCATAAAAACCACCCCATGCATTGCTGCCCATCATTAACATTTACTTCCCAGAACATAAAACCATCCCATGCATTGCTCCCTAGTCTGAAAACCACCCTATACGTTACTCTGTCGTTAACATTTACTCTCCTAGAAGTAAAACCACCCTATGCATTACTCTGTCGTTAACATTTACTCTCCTAGAAGTAAAACCACCCTATGCATTGCTATCTGTCATTAACCTTTACTTCCCCTTTGCAAGTCAACTTTGCACCAGTGGTAGTACCACAATACCTATCCCAATGTACAGAAATATAAGACAAGGACCAGCCAGCGCTAGTGGCACAGAGTGACGTAGTTCTACGGCCTAGGTGCCATGAGTTATGTTAACAAATTGGTTGCACGCTGATGCTGACAAAGGAGGAGGATGGAGGCTGTGCCCATTCTGGAGGTAAGGTAGAGCAAGATGTACATGGACACAGTCACTTTGATGAGGAGCAGCATCACAGTCATCATAATGGAGGCAGACTTTCAACTCAACAAGACAGATCTTTTTGTTAGCCTACATTAGTGAGTACAAGGAAGTATGCACTCACAGGGCAAGGCACTGTGGTGAAGGTTCGTAGCCTCTCCCCCTACACCATGTGAGATGCTTAGAGACTAGCACACAAATGCTTCCATTGTTGGAATGTTAACAAGAGGGAATAACTCCCTTATGATTACTTGAAAGATGTCCTTTTTGAATGGCCCTTACACTAGCATATCTAGGTATTCCTCACCATTAGGGTGTGAATGAGTTTCAGACCAGTGGGTTAGGGGTTGACGATAAGCAGCCAGAAGGAGGAAGAAGCACCTAGACAAAAAACATAGAATAAGGACTACCCTAAACCCAATGATAAACATATTACAGAGACCACCCTAATCCCAGTGAGCAAAATCACTAAGCAGGGTCTAAGCAAACCACCACCTTCATGGTAGGAGCTATCACTTTATATGCGATATCCAGTCATATCACCCATTATCTCTTTTACAGCATTTCTTATAAGCATTTACCTAGTGTATCCAAAGTGTCGAACACTTTGACTCTGCGTCACACAAGTTGATATTTTTTCTTAATAGGTGACTATGACAGCAGGGATCATCTATTCCTAATCAAACAGACTAATTCACTATCACAGAATGCTTAGTGTAGGGAAGAGTGATAATTGGGCATTGTAAATGCTAGTCAAGCTGGGGCCATCCTACCTATTTCATAATATTTTTGCCCTGCTTCATTGTTATAGTTGGAGAGTTATAAATCTCACAGTGATGCAAGGCAGGAGTTGAGTGCACATTTCTGTGCAGCTTCAGCCACTGCAGGTTCTTGGTTGTACCCTTTTATGTCATAGGTTTTGCGTAAAGTTATATTCTTCATTTTTCCACCAGTGAGCATACAATTGGCATCTGAAATCCTCTTGTCACTCCTTGAACTCATAGAATGCAGAATCCTGAATCAGGGTGCTCAGTCATTTATTATACTTGAAAGGCCCTTCACTTTTTTATCCCTACTGGAGCCCAGGTTGATGGATTTGCTAATATACATCTTTCTTGTACAAGTGGGTCAACCAGCTAGCAAATCATATTTATTTGTATATGCATTATACATGTGTGTATTTTTCTTGGCTGCCATCAAACCTTTGCATATCATTATTTATTTAGTAGTACATGCACGTAATGGCCTACTACAGCTGGACATAATACTACAGTGAATAACAGTAGATGTCCACTTGTCTTTTATGCATTATTTTGTCTGTCTGTTCCCTTATCGCTGGAAAGCAGGGTCTTCTCACAAATTTTTGTTAGGCCCAGTTGCCTGGATGGAGTTAATCTCCCTCTCTCTCTTACACAGACTGTCAGGTGAGTTTCTCAAAGCATTATATGACTAATTGTGTGGTAAACATTTGAGGCTGTGATTATATTTGGGGAACAACAGTTTTATTGAACTCAGAGAAGTGGTGAAATTAACTAAACTATATAATTTCATCACTGTGCATTTCTATACAGTTATGTTAATTGTACCGATATTTTT
Source organism: Protopterus annectens (assembly GCF_019279795.1). Classification (NCBI taxonomy): domain Eukaryota; kingdom Metazoa; phylum Chordata; order Ceratodontiformes; family Protopteridae; genus Protopterus; species Protopterus annectens. The sequence goes on from NC_056726.1 coordinate 547,026,954, forward strand.
TAACAAAACCGTGTAAAGTATGCAGCTGCCTTACACGTGCATTATATTTTCTTTTTTATAATTTTTTCTGTGCAAATTTAAAGATATCTGCTCTTCCACATTTCATAATATCCTGTACTAATTTTAATTTTCCCACGATCCACATTATAAAATAGTACTTCTTGGCATGCATTCTAAATCTGTTTTCATCTGTCATTCTCACCCCTGGACTCTCGTTCCTTCTGAGTTTTAGACATCTGTAATGGCAGTTGTCTACCCAGCCATCGTCTTTTCAGTACAAAATGTATCCAGTTCATGACCAGTGGGAGCCCAGAGCCTGTCCCATCAAGCAATAGACCTAAGTAAAATATGATTTTCAGGTTTACTGATCTCAAGCTCACTAATCTAAAGCATCACGTTCTAATTACTCTCTGTTCATTAATTAAACTTTATGTAACTAATAATTGGCTAGACTGCACCAAACTTTTTTGTGATGGTTTCAGAAACATAGGTTCATACTAGGCTATCTGCCCTAGGGCATTTATAAGCCTAGCCAGAATGTGTTAGGCTTTCGCCACCCATTTTAAATTTATTTTGCTATGCCCTTTTTCGAGGTTAGTATACTGTGCCTCTGTCTAACAGTGACACAGAAGTGATACCCGGGGTAAACCTATGATCTCCCATCCACTCATCAAGATTCCTCTTGAAGAGAGTCAATGAGGGACTCTGCCTAACCTGGACTGGGATTTTATTTCAGAGTGAAGGGAGCCTCTGGGTTATGAATCTGTTCCTCCAGCATGTCCTATTTATTTCAGTGCTGAGGTTCAAGTCTCTCGAGCACATAGCTCGATGGGATTTCGATTTTCTGAGGTGCAGCATGGCCATTAATTCTGGGTTGGACATGGCTTTATACGTCAGGCACAGATCGCCTCTGAGCAGGTGGTATGCCACTGAGTAGAGCTGGAGTTTCTTTAACCAGGCAGCATATGGCATCTGTTTGAGCCCTTTGATCCTCTTGGTGAGGTACTTTTGGGGTCTTTCCAGTTGCTGCAGGTGTCTGGTAAGGTACATCCCAAAAGGGGCATTGTACTCAATTATGGGCCTGATGAGGGATGAGTAAAGAGGCACGATGACCTCCCCTGGATCTAGATGTGAATCCCTTCATGATTAGGTGGGCTATATAAAATGTTTTTCTAACCACTTTGGCCACATGGTTGTCAAATGAGAGATTGCTATCAACTTGGGTCCCCAGGTCCCTAATTACTTCTTCTGTACTTAATGGATTACCACCTATGTGGTAATTTGTGGGCACTTTGTTTTTGCCAAAGGGGATGACTATACACTTTTTGGCATTTAGCTTGAGGCCATGGCTCTGGCACCAGTTGTCTGTTTCTATGAGGCCCTTTTGGAGGATGCTTGTGTCGTCTGGAGAGTCGATTATGGCGCCCAGTTTGTAGTCATCTGCGAACTTGGTCAGCCACAGTCCTTCCATGTTGGCCTGTACCTCTGAGAAATATATACCGAACAAGAGAGGTCCCAGGACTGAGCCTTGTGGGATACCTCTTGTAACTGGTTTGGAGTCTGACATGGCTCCAGCAATTCTAACCATGTGGGTTCTGTCCTTGAGCCAGTTTGCAATCCATCTATTGACATAGGGGTTTATATTTAAGCTGGTGAGCTTATCTATAATGCCCGAGTGGGGTATTGTATCGAAGGCTTTTGCGAGGTCCAGGTAGGCTGTGTGGACCACCTTCCCCTCTTCAATGGCCTTGGTGAATGTTTCAAAGAAATCAACCAGGTTTAACAGGCAGTATCTGCCCTTAACAAAGCCGAACTGGGTAGGATCCAGTGTCTGTAGGTCCCCAATATCTTTATTTATGAGGTCCATGATGATCCTTTCCATAGCTTTGCAGACCAAGCTAGTCAGGCTTATGGGGCGATAGTTTCCAGGATCCGTTGAGGCACCACCTTTATGGAGAGGGACCACTGTTGCTGTACGCCACTCTTTGGGCACATATCCTGTAGTAAGGCTGAGATTGAACAGTAATTTTATGTTTGGGTTTAGCTCTTTTTGGAGTTCATGTAGGACGCAGCCTGGGACACCGTCTTGTCCCATTGATGCTGTGTTTTTTGCTTTGGAGAGGGCGGCTCTTACCTGAGCATCTGAGATGTCAGGGGGGTAGCACTCTGCTGGGATAGATATTTGCCCTTTTGGTGGGGAGTGGGGGGGGGAGTTTGTGCTGAACCTGTCAGCTAGGATGTTGGCAATGTCTGTGGGTTCTGTGTATTTTTTGTCATTTTGGACTAATTCTGAGCATATCTGGGAATTACCACCCAGGTTCCTAACATAACTAAAGAAAGCCTTGTGATTATCCTTAGTGTCCTGTGCAATTTTTCTCTCGAAGCTGGCCTTAGACAATTTTATGAGTGCCCGTAGTTTTTTGCTAATACGGATCAGTGATGCCTTCCCTTTTTGGGATTTTACTCTATCATTTAGTAGCTTCCTCCTTCTATTGTATAGTTTGTTTATGGCTGGGGTCCACCAGACAGGACGTCCGCCTTTGGAAGATTGGGTCTTGGTTTTATTTGGGATCGCATGATCCATGCATTCCTGAAGGTGTTCATAGAATGCGTTTATAAAGGATTCTGCGGTCTGGGCCGCATTTTCCACAGGCCCGGGGGCTTTGAAGGATTCCACCTCAGTTTTGAGGAGTGTGAAATTTGCTTTAGAGAAGTTTTTCACTGTGGTTTTCTGGGCAGGGGGTGGGATCGGGATGTGAATATCCAGTGAGATTAGTTTATGGTTTGATCTTACCAGTGAGGGTTACACTTCTGGTCTGGAGCATAGAGTCCCCATGTTGGTGATGATCAGGTCCAGTATGTTTTCCCCTCTTGTGGGAGTGGTAACAAGTTGTTCCATAGCATTTGAGTTTATAAATTCTAGGAACCTTTGGGCTAGGGTGTTGGAGCTAGAGTAATGCTCCCAGTCTATGTTTGGGTAGTTGAAGTCACCCAATATAATGGTGTTTAGAGAGACCTTCATATTTTCCAGTGTTCTCAGGAAGGCCAAGTTGGGTTCCTGAGTTTGGGAGGGTGGTCTGTAGCAGGCTATAAACTGGAAGGCAGTTTTACCCACTGTTAGTTGCACATGGATAGTCTCTGATGCTTCGTGCTTTGCCACCAACCTGGAGGTGTGGGTATCTTTGATGAATATCGATACTCCCCCCTCCTTTTGTGGTTCGGTCCAAGTTTTGGGGCCGAAAAGCATGGTATGAGGTATAACCTGGTAGTGCTGGGGTGCTCTCAGAAGCCCTGAACCAGTTTTCTGTTACTGCACAGATATCGATGTTCTCCATGCTAAGGAGAGTTTCGAGTGTGTGCATCTTGAGGTTTAGACTTCTGGCATTGAGTAGCATTACTCTTAGTTTCTTATCCCTTGTGATACCTATGGAGGTGGGTTTGTCTTTTGAGCCTTGCCTAAAAAAGGCACTATGGGGGTAGCAAGAGCCTTTGCCAATATCCGAAAGCACAGGAGTGACAGGTGCAAGCCGTCCCTAGCGAAGCATCGTGGCTTGTCGAGCATATCATCCAAAGCTGACAGGCATTGGATCCCATGTGAATGACACCAGTACTTAAGACAGTTGTTGAAATTGATCATCTTGTCTTCATATTGTGGCATCATTCTTGGTGAGGGTAAGATGCTACTCAAGGTCAGGGTCATACCGGCCTGGGCTACATGCTCAGAGAGCTCCTCTGTCTCTCTTCATGTAGTCCAGGGAGGTACGTCTCAGGTCATTCACACCAGCATGGACAATGACTGAGTCATATTTGTACTTGCCTTGGAGTGACCTGAGTGCTTATGTTATGTGGCGGGTCCTAGCGCCCGACATGCTGCTTACCATGGCCCTCTCCTTGTTCAGCCTGGTGAGCGGGACGTCAGTGTGCCTGACGATAGTCACCTATTACAAGTGTATCAGGTGTGTTGTTTAGTCTTAAGGGCTGTGACTGTTCGGCACACTGGCTTTGTGAGATATGTGTTGCACGTGTTTTGTTTTGGGGTAGCAGTTACTTGGGTGTCTGCTTTGGAGGTCTCTGCTGCTTAGGCAGATCTTTATTTAAAGCCTCCGAGTATGTTTTTGTGTGATTATGTGTTTGATTTGCTGTCGTGGTAGGTCTATGTGAGACTGGAATTGTAGTGAGTGTGGTTTCCTTCTCCTCCTGACTGGTCATGCCAGTACTGAGTTGAGAGAGCTTAGCCTCCAGTTTGGCTATATGGTTGCATCTCTCACATAGGTTCATAGGTTGGTAGTAGGCTCTCGGCCCTAGGGCCTATACAAGCCTAGCCATAACCATTCCCTGGCTAATTCATTCCCACAGTATTTACTTCCCTGGACCCCTTTCTAGCAGGGTGACTGACGTGATCCCTGGGGTGAATTTCCTATCTCCCATCCAATCATCAACGTTCCTTTTGAAGAAGGCCAAAGAGGTGCTCTGCTTGACATGTATGGGCAGTGTATTCCAGAGTACTGGTAGTCTCTGGGTCAGGAACCTATCCCTCCAGCATGTTTTGTTCATTGTGATGACAAGGTTTAGATCCCTGGAGCATATTTCTCTGAGGGATTTGGATTTCTTTAACTGTAGCATGTCCAGCAGCTCTGGGTTTGACATAGCCTTGTATATTAAGCAGAAATCGCCTCTGAGTAGACTATATGTGACAGAGGATAGGTGGAGTTGTTTTAGGGGGTCAGCATATGGCATCTGCTTTAAGCCTGTGATTCATTTACTGAGATATTTCTGCGCTCTTTCCAGTTGTTGCAGCTGTCTTGAGAGGTGCATACCAAACAGGGAATTGTATTCTGTAATGGGTCAAATGAGGGATGAGTACAGTGGGACAATGATCTCCTTTTTTCTGGATGAGAAGCCCTTAGTGATGAGGTATGCCACATAGAAGGATTTCCTGACTGTTGTGACAATGTGGTTTTGCAGGTGAGACTACTGTCCACCTGTGTCCCAAAGTTTCTTATCACACTTTTGGCATTTAGTGTACTGCCACCTATGTGGTAATTCACAGGTACAGATTTTTTTCCCAGAGGGGACAACTATGCATTTATTGGCATGTGTTGGAATTTGTTGGGAGGAGGAGAGGGTTGTCTGTGTACATGAGGCAGTTGTAACATTGCCTCAAGATTCCCAGATTCACCAGCTGGACTGGAGAGGAGATTGACAAACTGACCTTTGGACATGCTAGAATAATATTGGGAATTCCTTTATAATTGAAAACAAGGGCCAGTGAGGAGTGAGGGTGTAGTGCTTTTAATTTTTAGTGCTGACTTATATAATTGCTTTAGTGAGCAAGTGCCAGGTAACTTAAGTGCAATGTGTTACAAGTAACTTAAATGCAAAAACGACAAACAGTAACTTTCTTTCAAGTGAAACAAGGAAATAAGTACAGTAAGCAATGCAGATATCACTAGTGATCCACAGAAGCGCTGAGAAGCCACGTATTAGGTGGAATTAGCATTCCAGGGAAATAAGCAAACAAACAACAAGCATATAAACAAAGCTAGATTCAGCAGGCCTGGATCTAGTCTATGCTACAGCAAACAAGGTGTACCAATTTCAGTAAGATACAGTTAAAATATTCAGGCACTATAAACCTTTAACCAGAAATTCCCAGTTTAGAAGGGCAGAGTCCAGCCTCTTCTCCCACAAGAGTGCAGACCGCAAACCTTCTTAATGTAAAATAACTGGCCTGAAGCGCCAAGTGCTTAAACCAGAACTAATACACTTTAAGAATAACAGACACTGGGCTCTCAATCAGCAGTTCCCAACTTAGAAGGATGAAAGCTACCTGTCCTGCCACCACAGTGCATGCCACAAACCTTCCTAATGTAAAACAACTGGCCTGAAGCCCAAGTGCTTAATCCAAAAGACTTAGAATGATAGCTACACTTTAATCAAGTTACTACCAAGCAGTAATAAATACAATTGAATACTTTGGAGAATGCCTGGATTAGTGCTCAAGTTACACAAACAAAGCTAGATCCAGCAGGCCCGAATCCAGTCTATGCCACAGCAAACAAGGCACACCAACTTCAGTAAGAAGCAGTTCAGATATGCATGCACTGTAAGCCTTTAACCAGAAATTCCCAGCTCAGAAGGGCAGAGTCCAGCCTCTCCTCCCACAAGAGTGCAGACCACAAACCCTCTTAATGTAAAATAACTGGCCTGAAAGCCCAAGTGCTTAAACCAGAATTAATACACTTTTAGAATAACAGACACTGAGCCCTCAATCAGCAGTTCCCAACCAAGAAGGATGTAAGCTACCTATTCTACCACTACAGTGCAGACCACAAACCCTCTCAGTGCAAAACAACTGGTCCGAAGCCCAAGTGTTTAAACCAAAAGGCTTAGAATGAGTTACACCAAGCAGTAATGAATACAATTGAGTACTTTTAAGATGATGCAAAAGTAAAATTAAAGTAGGTAGAAAATCAAGTACTGTAAAAGCAGATGAAATTTTTTTTTTTTTTTTCTGAACAAGTGCTGAGATCAAAGAAACAGATTTGAGTGCTGAAACTAGAAAACTAGCTAGTTATAAGAAAAAAAAACTAAGCTAGAAGGCTTCCCTCCAACACAGAAGGGCTTGGGGGCTCAGAAGCCTACAAATAGTCTATACCACTTAACAGGAAAGGCAGAAAACAAGCTTAATTTTTTTTTGTTTTGTTTTGTTTCCCAGATGCTCTCTTTGTACACAGTAGGAGTGCCTGAAATCATAATATGATCTCACTGCACTCAGTTGAGTGAACAAATGAGATGGGCCCAGAAGGAGTATCCAAACACAAATTTACAAGAGGGGCGGGCAGTTTCAAAGCCACTAAGATTAACACCAAAACAAAAACAGGGAGGGTGGGTGGGACTAACTGAATAGCAGAGTCAAAACTTCCGGTTCAGTTAATATTCCTGCAACACAGTTAAAATCAATTTAAATACTGTATTTTTAGAAAAAAAGTGCAGATAAAGGTACTTAAATTCTCTTATATGTCCAGTTGAATACAGCTAGTTCTTAGCCGGCCAAAGCTGAGGTTTTTAAGTTGAAAATATTTCACACTGTACCACTTAAATAGGCATGGACAGGAAATCAAAGAATGTGGCTACCCCCACACCTGCAATTACTAGCAAATAACAAAATTCACCAAACACTGACTAACTTCCAGTTCAGTTAATATTCCTGCAACACAGTTAAAATCAATTTAAATACTGTATTTTTGGAAAAAAAGTGCAGATAAAGGTACTTAAATTCTCTTATACATCCAGTTGAATACAGCTAGTTCTTAGCCGGCCAAAGCTGAGGTTTTTAACCAACTACATATCCTCTCAAAAACTTATAAGAAGTCTTAACAGACAAGCCTACTATCAGAAATTTTGGAAAATCCTCTTCGACCACATTCTAGGAAATTAGACAAAGGATGAAAACAGTTATCTGAGGAGTGATATAATAGAGCCCAAGGAATTAGAACACTATGTTTTCTTTTGTTCTTTCTCCGTTCCGCATTCCTCTCACTTCAAACACATTCTGATGTTCCCACAGTTATGAATACCTTTATATGTTTAGTAAGCTTTCAAGTGGTATTAAGCGGCATTTTTCTAAATATTGTATATAGCTAGTAGACTTTTAGTTTTGTAGCTGTTTGTTGTTGGGTTTTTTGAATCTTCAAGTGTACTTACTACTGTTCAAGTGTCCGAATTTACCTGGTGTGTTGCATAAAACAACATTTTTTATTGAAAAAAAAAAAGTATGATTTTCAGTTATGATGCTAAGCTGCTGCAAATCGCATCCACTCACGGGCATACACTCCAAGACAGACAGACAGATGGAGCATCAGCAATTCACCTCTCGCCATATGATTGGGATGTGTGAAGAAACTGGAACCCCTGCAGAATACCCACATGGATACAAGGGAAAACAATTAAATTTCACATAAGGCACCACAACCAAGAACAGAAAGAGTTAGTTGCTGTGAGGTAGTATTCTTACCTGTGCATTACCTAGGCTGTTGATATATAATGTTATTTACTACTGTGGCTTTGGCTTATTGGGTCACATCCCTGTAATTAGTAAATAACCTCAGAAAAGAAACATGCCTCTTCTTCGAAGTAGTATCTTTATTTTGAAAGAGTAGCAATCCTGCCCTTTGAGAACTGAAATCCTATCACTCCTGAAATTGACTCTATGTTAATGTTATGTGATTACACCGAGTGCCTGCGCTGTCCTTTCCCAATTAATGCAAACATTAGTATCGGCACTCTAGTATTTCTTATCTTCTGTTTGGCTCATTTTTAAAACATCTGGTTTAAAGACTTGGAGCATGATGTCCTGTACATAAAGAGAGTGCAAAACTCACATTACGATTATTGTAGATTCTTAAAACTTTCACTTTCAGACCTGATACATTTTTTTTTAATTTAGGACTATCTTTATTTCTTTGTTTTTTTTTCAGTAATAAACATTTAATTAAATAACTGTAGGGCATATTACAAAGAAAATTCTTAAATAAAATCCATACTGCTGAAAGGATCTTTGGGTGCACTTGCCATCCCCCCTTCATTGTTGTGCCATCAGGTCATCCTTCATTCTTAGCTATACCACAGTGTAATTATGCAATCTTCTGGAACCAAATTAAAAGTTGAAAATGAATACCTTACCAAGTTTAACAGCAAGTCTAGTATGATTTCTCATCATTTTCAGTGACCGCACAAGCCAAATTCTGGCTTTTGTTTTTTAAAACATTTATTAGCCGCAACATTTTCAGCAAGGAGCTGGCTTTTTGTGACTGAACTGTATCTGTTTCTTTAAAGCTGAACTAAGCAATGAACATGTTCATAGGTGCTCATAGGTGTGTACTAGGCTAATGTCCCTGGAGCCTTTACAGGCCTAGCCCATAGAAGTGCCCTGGCATTGTGCCGCCCAACATTAGTTCCTACTGCCTCTATCAAGTACAGCCACTGGAGTGATCCCTGGGGTGAACTTTTTATTTCCCATCCACTCAAGATTCCTCTTGATGAGGGCCAGTGAGGTGCTCTGCTTGACCTGTATGGGAAGTCTATTCCAGAGCACGGGCAGTCTCTGGGTTATGAACCTGTCCTCTTATTTTAACATACACCATCTCTTCCATCACCTTCATCAATATTGCTAAATGGTCTGAAAACCCCATCAAGAATACCACCATCTGCTACCTCAAGCCTTCTTATAATACAAAAATAATTTTAGATCAAAAGTGCCCCCTTCTTTAAGTCCACTGACTTTTGTTTCATAAAGCTAATTTACCACATTAGTACTTCCTGTATTTTTTAAATATCTTTCCTTTTCTTTTTTTACATTTTCCCTTTGAATAAAAGACCCCCTCCAACTGAAATTTTCATGTTAACCATCACAGTCTAATATCTGATGAAACAGATTCTCATTCCTTATTAGTTATATATGCCTACAATGCCAAAATTAACTTTCCTGTCCTTAACATTACATCTAATACCTTCATTTTTTTAAATTAAGGTACAACAAACCCACTCCCGAACTTCTCATTTCCTGACTTCAGTATTATATTTCCAGCCCCAAAATTTTCTTTTTGCAATCTTTCTTCACTGATCAGGAATTCTGTAGCCTTTAGCATAACATCCACATCACATTTAGGGCACAATTCCAGTATCCCTATCCTTAGCAAAATACTCAAATTGTTGTGTTTCCTTATTTTTAAGTTGGGGGAAATCATTTTGAATTTTCATACTCTTTCCCCTATTTAATTTTGCTTAAGTTTAAACTGCTGCACTATCTGTTGCCATAAAACAAGGATGCTTTCCTCTGACTTTGTTACTGCTCGCACAAGTTTTAAATGCATGTATTAAGGCAGTATGCATTTTTGTTATGCTTTAATGATATACAAGGAGAATTGTATAGTGTGTTATGCATCACAATTATGTTCTGAATTTATGTAGAAGACAAATTTTATAAGCACCATTCTGCACTCTTTAAGTTACTAGGAGTAAATGTCAGCCATCACAAAACAGCAGCCAGTAACCGGGGCATCTTTAACAGCAATAATTTACATTTCAGGCTTCCGCACTTTATTTTGTGTGGCAGTATAAAGTGTATAACAGGTTAAGATGTTTCTCTTCTGGCTGATGGTGTGTAATACAGCTTGAAACGGCCAATGCTACTTGTGTTAGTGTGTGACAGCACTGTTTCATGCTACTTGTATTACGTGCGACAGCATTGTGTTGCTTGCTTTCAAAGCTATAATGCACATTAAATCTCTCTCTCTCATTATGTCTTTCTGTAACTGATAGTTTATGGAGCAAGTAACACTTCATCATGCACTACAAAACTTATGATCCAGTCTCTACAGTCGTAACCAGTTAATTGCATATTCTCAAAATGGATGCCATGGCTCACCTCCCATGTTTGATTTTAGCCCGGTATTGAGATGGATTTCTTAATATCCTTTTTTCAAACATATAACAACTTGGATAGAATACTGTTCATATTCCAATGTGTTTACTGCTAGAGAAGGAGTGCCTATTCAAACTGTCCTTAGTTGTTTGAATGTGTGTGTACCTACAGCTCACATGTAGTTATAACTTGGCACTAGTCATAAATTGCTGTTACCTATTACAGGAAATGAGAGTGGAAGTAAACAGCTTGAAAACTAATGCAAACCAAGCATGGAGCAGCAGAGATTCAAAGCACAGAAAGCAAGCTGCGTGAGCTTAATAGTTTTTATTGATTAGCACAATAACAGCAAGTTGGTTTGATTGGAACACGTTATAAAATTTATTGAATCAATGGAATTTATAGTTACTCTGTCTCAAAAACAGTGCAACACACTGTGAATCGGATGTTTTATTCCCTTCTGCAGTTTGCTAATAAACATTCAAAATGTTTTTGTTGTTTCATTCAGGTTACTACACTGACACCTTTCGTTTGTGCCCAGAAAACAAACTTGTAGAGTTTTTGAAGTAAGAAACTTTCCAAGTTCTGTTTTTAGTGAGGTACAAACGTCATTAGCTTACATCATTACTGCTTTGATATGAAAGCAGAGGACCAGCGTAGTGTAAAATCTGGAGTTTGACAGATTTATTTCTGTTTATTAATTATGGCAGAGCACTGATCCATATGGGTTTATTTCAGTATTGCCCAGGAGCTTAACTGACTTGCTCAGAGTCGCACAGCAGGCAAATGGGGGGCTCAGGGAATCAAACCTTGACTAAATGAAGCAGTTTTTAACAGCTAATAGACTTAATCCTCTGTGTTAACTGCCAGATATTGGAAGTTCTATGAAGTGAATGGCAGCTTTCTGGATATTCTAGATATCTTTCCTTATCACTGTTATAGTGTTCATAACAAATGGGATCTCTTGCCAAATATATCCCTGCATCTGACCAGTATACCAAAGCCTTTAAGTCTTACCAGTTTCATGCATCAGACATGTATTCCCCACATCAGAGTTGGGCATAATGGTGATATATAGACATTCCAAACTCAGAACTTTTTGCCACCAGTCTGAACGCTCTTCGTTTTGCTGGTTATACAGAGCCTCTTTCAGATAAGTACCCATTGGGGCTCCCTTTCTTTTCTTTTACATTGTATTTTGATAGTTCATGTCATCCAAGAAAGGGAAATCTCAGTGTGGGAGGCAGATTCCCCATAAGAATCATCATGTGAAGTGTTTGTTTTGGCTAGATGTTTCTTACAACCGCATTCAGTGCTGCATTTGTCTAAAGAAAATTTGCAGTCATCTCATGGATTCATAGATTAGTTAGTAGGCTAATGACCCAGGGGGTCTATCTAAGCCTAGACCCATTTTCCTAAAATAATAATGATGTCCTATATCTAAATAGGACATTTAGGGGCCAGGCATTTATAAGCTATCTCAGTCCATGAAGGACATGGGTGCCAGGGTCGGCGTAGATTTCCTATTCTCCATCCACTGGTCTAGTTTGCATTTAAATTGGGTAATAGACAAGCTCAGATTCACATGAATAGGAAGCCTTTTTCATAGGAGGGGTAGTCTCTGGAAAACATATCTGTCTTCCCAGCATATTCTGTTTGTCGCAGACAAAATTCAGGTCACTAGACCTTGGATTTGTCGTACTGTTTGACCTACGTGTATGCAGGAGATTCATAAGTGTGGGATTTGAGGATGCCTTGTAAGCCAGGCATAAATCACCCCTCAGCAAACTATAGGAGACTGAGTAGAGGAAAATGGCTTTAAGGTGCTCTGCATAAGGCAGGCTTGTTACGCAATGCCTACTTTTTCTAAGAAATCTATGAGGTCCCTCTAGTCTGTCTTCACTTAACATTTATCTTGAGACTCAGCATCTCAAGTTGTTGGCCCGGGGGTACCATGGCCGAATCCTCTTGTCCAGAGGTATAGCCACCGCTTAAGAAAAAGGCCAAGAAGTCAGGGTCTGATAGCTGTTGTCCAGCCTTTGGTGGACATCTCTCTTGAGGAAGATAACTCTGAAGACTGACCAGTGCTGACATTGGTTCTTTCTGATGCGACCCTGTCGGAGACCAGCATGGAACCGACTTCTTGTGCTTCCTCTAAGGCTTTGCAAACATCCACTTTGGACATTGAGGAGGAACCATGGTTGATTATATCTGAGGGGCCTAAGGGGATTCCCCAGATCTTAGTTGGGGATAAAGTTCCTGGTATCCTGACTGAGCTGAGCCAGGGTTCTGAGCCACTGAGGTTGGTTAAAGCCGATGTCCCCCTTAAGAAGAGACAGAAGACTAAGCATTTTCCCCTTGTTATCAAGGATCCTCTAAAGGAATGGCAAGGCTTTACTCTAAGGACTTGTTTAATGCACTGATGTCTTTGAGACCACTGCAGGGGGCTCTGTTCCTGCTCCTCCTTAATCTTCTATCACTAAAAGATTTAGAGAGCCTGATTTTTCTGCTGAGGAATGAGACTCGGATGAGGATTCCTTGGCCTTCTCCTCCCAGATGCCATCACCTTTGGATCATGGCCCTGAAGAGAAGTCCTTAAGTCCCTTTAAGGGTACAGTGATTTTCATGATGGAGTATTTTAAGTGGGACTGTTCCCAGATTTCTAACATCCAGAAAAGGTATAATGAGTTGCTACAGATGGACTCCCCTAAGACTTCTGCTGTTTCTCCCATCTTTGCTGCTCTGCTGGATACTTTTTCATCTGCTTCCTTGGCTCTTGATTTGCAAACCCTGCCCCTATGAAGCCTGGCCACTTTTATAGAGTGCTGAAGGATTTTAAGTTTCTTTATAAATGTCCCTCTTCTGACCCAGCTGTGGTCTCTGTCTGTGCTGATCAGCCTTCCTGGCTTTTTCCTCCTTCCAACCTTCTTCCCTCTGACAAGCACAGCTAAGCTACGGAGAGGCTGGGAAAGAAAGACTGTACTACTGCCACACTGGCATTTCATGCCATAAACTATCAGATTTACATGACCAGGTATATTTTATGCCTTCTGTCTCAGCTTGGTGGGGGGGTTCTGTCTGACTCTGGCTCTTTCTGTAGTAGGATTGACTTCTCAGGTAGCTCATCACTCAGTGTGGCTATGATGTTGTTGATGCATCCTCTAGATCTGCTGCTTTAGGCTCTTTCATGAAACACTATTCTTGGCTTTGTTCTTCAGGCTTCATCTGAAACTCCTTTGGATAATCAAAATCTCTTTGGTCCTCTAGTGGCTGATTTATTTAAGACCTTACAAGACCAAGGCAAGGTCATAAAGGATCTTAAGCAGATGTTCCTCTCCTGCACGCCTACATTTCCAAATAATTAGTCTGCTAAACTGCTTTTGTTCTTATACAGCCTCGTCAACCATCCATAGTAAGAATGGAGTAGATGTTTTTTTTCTGACAGGCCCAGTCAGATGCCTTGACCTTTAAAAACTTCTTTCAGGTGAAGTCTGCCTTTGTCTGACATTCTGCTCTCCTTTCCCCTTGGTCAAGTTCCCTTGTCTCTCAGACTTTCTCTGTCACTTCCTGTTTGACCAATTACTCAAGCCTCTCTTTCTGGCAATCATCCATCAAGGCTACCTTATGGACTTGAAATCCACCCCTTGAGTATTTCCCAATCCTGTTCAGACCAAATACACCATTTTTCAGGAGCAATGTAGAATTTATTGGCTCAAAGTACCATTCAACCTGTTCCAGAGGTCCTAAGAGTACGCAGGGCTTTATTCCAGGATGTTTCTTGTCTCCTGGAGGCCTGTTCTAGACCTTTCCTTCTGAATACTTTCCTCAAGGTACTCACCTTCAGGATGCTTTCCCTCCAGACATGGTTTCCCCTCTTGCTACCTCGGGCCTTTTTGGGTTCTGTGGATCTGAACAATGCCCATCTTCATATTTCCATTCACCCTCTATTCAGGAAGTTTTTTACATTTCTCTGTTTCTTCCTCTCATTTTGAATTCTCTGCTTTGCCCTGTAGTCTTTCCACAGCTTGATGGGTATTCATTAGTTATAGCTTTTGGTAGGCTTCAATGAGTACAAATATTTCCTTATCTGAACAACCTGCTCCTAACAGTCTCCTGCAGGACCAGCACTTTACCAGACTCCTTTTGAACAATCTAGGTTTCACCATCCATCTCCAAAAGTCTATCCTGTCCTCCTCTCAGGATCACATTTTTTTCTGTGTTGCAGGTGTGATGTCCCAGCACCAGCTCCCAGTAATCAAGGAGCCTCAATCCTCCCCACTGGCAACAGTGGGGGACGTACACAATGGGAGAATGAAAAGTACACACGCACAGTAAATCCCTTTTAAATATCCCTTAAGAGTAGACAGTACACACGCACGCACAGTAAATCCCTTTTAAATATCCCTTAAAAGCAGACAGTGTGGGGCTGGTTTCTCCCTCTTTTTCCAGATCCCCAATAAAACTCCCCACTGGCACATCTATAGGGCTGAGATTTCAGCTGAGTGGCCAAGTCAAGACATCCAGCACCCTCTCTATTCAACCAGTGCTTCATATCCCTGCCCAAGTAGTTGACACACGCACACACACTAAGATTTGATTTATACACTATACATGCACACACACCTGGGAAAGGCTGGCACAGGTTTACTAGCGATGCTCCCTTCTGCCCAGATTATAAGGTAGTTTGGACTGCCACCAGCCACTCCTTATCAGCTACTTTAAAGCCCTTAACAAAAAGTGTCCAATCTTACTGTGTAATGTTACTATTCAAATGGTAGTTTGACCAAGAGCAAGGCTATTAGGAGTGGCCTGGACAGTGTCACCAAATAGATATGCAAGTACTCTAACATCTTAAATATCTCTGGATTGACCAGCCACAGCTGAAAAGGTTTAAATATATTTAATAATAAATAATAAAATAACTCTGTCTCTTAGTTCTTAAATTAATAACTCAAATATTGCTGCTGGGATACTTGCAGGATGGCATCACTTTTGTCATCTGACTATCCCAGGTGAAACCCCCCCTAGATGGAAACTGCCTGCATGTAGCATCTCTTTGTGAAAATAAGACTTCTCTTGTATCTAAGGCAAATGGTGAAAGTCATAAAATAATTTACATTCCTGCACATGTAAAGACAATACAAAACACATCTAGATCTAGACATTTAATGTTACTGCACTGAAACTGAGAGATAACATTTGTTGTTTATGGCCAGCTATAAAGTAACTTAATTTCAGGCATTCTTCTGAAGTTTTGCAAGTTAATCTTCTGTGTTTCAGTCTCCCCTGTTAAACAGTTACAATAGTGCATATACATTTCTTCTCAGTACTAAAATATCTCTTCAGCACACGTCTGTACAATATGACACACAGTTCAAATACATTTGTAACACAGGCATATGAATCATGATATACATAAATGAGACATAACCATTTAAAACATTCCAGATAGCTGGGCTGGCAGTATCTCCTTTTGTTACATTTCTGTATAAATCATATTAATATTCACAAATGACATATAATTATTTACAAAATGCCAGATAGGTAGGCTGGCAATATTTCCTTTTGTGACAGCAGGATTCAAACTATTCCAGTGCCAGATTCTCTGCCTTTTCAAGGTTCTGTCTCTAAAGTTCTACTTCTAGTCTCTGCTTCCTCTGTCTACTCATGCCTACCAAGGAATTTGAGGGCTCCAAGGTTCATGGCCTGGACCATCACCAACCTGCCTTTTGCCAAGATTCATATGAGGACGTTCCAATGGAACTTGCGGTCAGTGTGGCTTCAGCATTGCCTCCCTTGGAGTTTTCAGGTCCCTTACTCCCTTGTCTCAAACTCTTAACGTCATTGTTTAATGCAGCACATATCCCTCAATCCAGGTGTCCCTTCCCAGCCTCATGGTCCATCTTAGGAGCTGTTTACAGATTATTCATATCAGGGGTGGTGGGTTGCTTCCAGCAGTCTGAGGGTCAAGGGTGTCTGGCCCCTTAGCAGCTGGATCTTATCAACATAAGAGAGGTAAGGGCACACATCCTTGCACACCAGGCCTTCTACTCTCCTTGGCCCACAGACCCTTTAAAAGTCTATACAGACAGCACCACAGTTTATAGACTAGCCCTTTAGGCCTGGGTCTAGCCATCAGGCTGGAGATTTCTCTTCAGGCAGTTTACAATCCTTCAGAACAACATATTGTGACAGACTCTCTGAACAGGTCCAGGGCACAGCCTCACAAATGGATGCTTTACAGAGATGTGTTTCTGGATGTAGTTCATTGGTTGGGTATCCCACAAATGGATCTTTTTGCCTCCCCTCTGAAATGACAGTTTCCTCACTTATGTTCCAGAACCCCAATTCCTTTGGCTTGGAAGGTGGATACTGTCGCTCTTCTAATTAGCATTAAGAAGTCATTGAGGTTTGGGTGTTTGTTTAAGTAGTTGGTGGTGCAGCGGTAGCAGTGTTGCCTCACAGCAAGAGGTTCTCCCATTCAATTCTCGGCTGGAGCACCTTCTGTGTGTAGTCTGCATATCCTCCCCATGGTCGAATGGCTTTCAAAAGACATGCATAGAATGGGTAAGCATTCGCTGAAGGTTGAGCGTCGAGCTGGCACCCATAAAAAAAATCTACTGCCAATGAGCAGACCGGCATTCCTCTGTGGATGCCCCTAACCGGGAAAAGCCGAAAGATAAACAACAACAACAATTGTACATCAGGATGGATAACAGGAACATTAAACTTAAAAAAAAAAAAACTATCTAACTAACTGACTGACTACATACTTGCATGCTCACACTTTGGCTGCACACTCAAAATGGCACTCTAGCTTGCACATGCTCAGTACTTATGTGCATGTGGCTGACCCACTTGAAAGCTTCTTAAAGGTATATCACACAATATGATCTACAATCCTCCCTCTTTATTGAGCTCTCTCATTTAAACAATGTCATTTTAATAGGCATGCAGTAATACAGACACCAATAAAAAAAACAACAGTCATGTCCAGGTTGCCATGTATGTGACCTGATCTTGCAACAAAATAGTTAGGACTGGGTTTAGCAACAGGGATAGTCACTGGGGAATATTTTGCTTGAGGAGTCTCAGGGATTTTCTCAGGAATGGAGATTGCTGAAGGAATGTCCTCTAGAACAGGAACTTTGGACAAGTCACTCTGAGAACTAGAGTCTTTGTCGCAGGCAAGATGCTGTAACACTTGTTCAGACAATGGTAACAAATGCTTCCGATTTCATCTGAATTTCATTCCTTGTGATTCCACAATGTACGATCTCGACTCTTGAAACCAACTTTTCACATATCCGATGATGTATAAAGTTTTAATGTCTGCATCCTCACTATTTTCCCTTTTTTCAATGAATTGAGTGGTTTGCTGGTTTTATCCTAGTAAGACTGGGGCAAACACTTTTTCAGCAGTTGGGCTTTTGCTGCTTTGTTGTTGTTAGCACTTGGAACCAATAACTTACTGATGATTGGTAGTGTGGTTCTGGTTTGTTTCAGCGTAAGTCTCTGGGCAGGTGAACCAAGATGTTTACCATGAAGAATGTTTCTGAGATTTAACAAGCTGAGCAAAACATTGGTATTGGCATGTCTGGATTTCTCTAACAGCTGTTTTGCACTTTGATCTGCACGTTCAGCTTAGCCGTTTGACTGGGGGGTATTCAGTATTGGTCGTAATTTGAACAAAGTTCCAAGTTTCTGCAAATCTCTTGAACTGTTGACTTGTGAACTGTGCACCATTGTCAGAAATAAATCTGTGCAGACTACCATTGACAGAAAAATGTTGCTTCAACTTAGTAATGACAGTATTGGAAGTTAGGTTGGGAAGTAGGTCAACCTCGAACCAATTTGAGTAAGAGTCTACTAATGCCAAGTAATGTTGACCATTCCACTCAAAGATATCTGTGGCTACTGTTGACCAAGGTAGTTCAGGAATCTGGCTTAACTGAAGTGTTTTTTCTGTTGATGCGGCTTTGTACTATTATGTACTGAACAAGATGAAAGTACTTTCTCAATATCTCCTGACATAGAAGGCCAGAATACTAGACCTCTCACCCTTCTTTTGGTAGAATCAGTTCCTGGGTGGCCATGATGGCAGATCTTAATATACTCTCGTTGCAAGGACTTCGGAAGAATCATTTTAGGACCTTTCATGAAGATACCATTGTCTGACAAAATCTCATCTCTATATGGAAAATAAGGTTGCAGTTCTACTGCTAAACAAGATTGCTTTGAAGGCCATTTTCAACTGATAAAAAGGTTTAGCTTCTGTAGAACTGGATCCAAATCTGTGTGAGTTCTGAGCTCATCAAGATGTATGGAAAAAAAATTCTCACTGTCATGACCTCGAAATCAAGTTGCTCATTGTTGTCCTGTTCTGTGATTTTTCTGGGTGAGCTGGATAAAGTATCAGCAAGATAAAGAAGTTTGCCTTTTGCATAAACAAGATTGAAATTGTACTTTTGCAATTTGAGCATCATGCGATGCACTGTAGCAATAGCTGTATGCATAGGTTTTCTCAAAATAGTGAATAAAGGTTGGTGATCAGTTTTGATCTGGAGAGGTCGATCATAAATATAATCATGGAACTTCGAACATGCAAACACAATTGTCAAAAGCTCTTTCTCAGTCTGGGCATATTGCATCTCGGTCTGGGTAAGAGAACTCAATTGCATAGGCTACTGCTCTACCCTGTTGAAGAATGACTGCACCAGACCAAACTGAGAAGCATCACAGGAAAGGGTAACTGGTTTGTCAACATCA
The DNA here is from genome assembly GCF_019279795.1 of Protopterus annectens. Taxonomy (NCBI): domain Eukaryota; kingdom Metazoa; phylum Chordata; order Ceratodontiformes; family Protopteridae; genus Protopterus; species Protopterus annectens. Next base: position 547,046,149 of record NC_056726.1, read on the forward strand.
TAGTAGCTGAGAGTTGGTGGGTTAGCAATTTTCTGTTTCAGGACATCAAATACTCTTCGGTACAGTTCTGACCATGACCATATTGCATCTTTGTATGTCAGCTCTCTTAGCAGTGCTGAACGTCGGCTTAAATCTAGAATGAGCTTGACTAGACAGTTGACCATACCAAGAAAATGTTGTAGGGCTTGAACTTTGTCTGGAGCTAGCATCTCGAGAATTGCTTTTTGCTTGGACGGAAATGGTAAGCAAGTGACCAACATGAGTAACTTCTCGTAGCCTGAACTTGCACTTCTGAGGATTCAGCTTAAGATTCACTTCACATGCTCTTTCCAGAACTTTCTTGCGGTTTCTGTCATGTTCAGCTTTACCATTGCCTCCTACTTAGAATATCATCTACTATAAATAGCACATGGATAGCCTGAAATATTTGCTCCATCACACACTGAAAGACTTCACTGGCAAAATTTATCCTAAACCGCATTCTCAGAAATCTGGATCTTCCAAATGGTGTACTGAATATTAACAATGAAGATTTTCGGTCAAGCAAAATTTGCCAAAATGAACTCTCTGCATCTAAGACAGAAAAAAAACAGTGGTGTTTGGCATGAGGGCAGCAACCTTTTCAACTGTGTGTATTGGATGATGAGGCCTTTTTAATGCTTTGTCAGATCAGTACATATTCTGATATCATCCAAGCCTTTCCTATGAGCCTCCACCATGGAGGACACCCATTCAGTAGGTTCTTCTACTGGACAAATTACTCCTAGCTGCACCATTTTGTCTAGCTCAGCTTTGACTCTGTTGTGCATAGCTACAGGAATTTTTCATTCTAGACTGATAACAGGGCTGACCTCTGGGTTTAACTTCATAGAGTACACAACTGGTAGGTTGCATAGTTTGTCTGCAAAAATGTTAGCATACTCAGAAAAAATAGTTTGGGTGAAATATGAGCTGTCATGCAGGCTTACATGGTGAACTTCTTTATTAAGTGAAATCAGCCCCATTCTTAAACTGTCTCTAAAGCCTAATAATGACTGCACGTGTTTCTTGACTAGGAAAAATTGCAAGCCATAGCACTACTGAGCCCTCTGTTTGTATCTCTTCACCACCATAAGCAACAAGCTTCATACACTTTAAGTCATGTTGTTCTATAGCTTTTACTCTGGCAAATGTTTCTACTGACATAACATTGCACTTTGAGCCAGTATCTACTTTAAGCTCTGCAGGACTCCCATTATCCAAACAGTACAAAAGATTTTGTTCTTTGCCCACAAATATATTGCATTGACTGTTTCACCAAGCACAGACACACCATCAATATAAGAAGTAGGGATACAGCTTTCCGATTGATCAACTTGCCTCTTGGAATGCCTTCTTGCCTTATTTGATTTACAAAATCTTTTGAAATGATTCCAGTTATTGCAAGAATGACACTGCTGTGACCAAATGCTTATCACTTTTCTCTCTCAGGTTCGTGATTACCACCACAATTATGACAGTTGACTATGAGGGTATGTTGGAGCACATATTTTGACTTTGCTGACTCACCATTATGCTTCACTGAGCATGCTCTGGAATATGCTGGAAAGACTGTGGGTTTCCCAGAGACTGTTACAGGGCATGCAGTAGCTGCCATGTGCTTGGTCCTGTTTCTTTTAACCATGTGCTGCATACTGTCAACATAAGCTTTGTCACTGTGCCTTCCACAGCTATTCTCATTTGTAAGGATACTTGTGTGCTTTTTTGTAAACTTGTATATCTGACAGATCTCAATAGCCTTATTCAACGTTAAATCACAGTCTCAATGCAAAATCTTTCTCAATGTATCATTATTAATATCACACACTAGCCTGTAATTTATCAACTCCTCTCTCTCAAATCATTAAATCTGCACGTTTTAGCCTTGTTTCTCACGTCAGTTATACATGCTGCAAAAGTTTCACCAGGTTTTTGATCCCATGTGTAAAATAAGTGCCTTTCCATTGTAATATTCATTTGGGGGTTACACATTTCTCTAAATTTACATTTTAAGCACTCTGGGTCTTCCCTTGTTTCAGCCAGTACCACTATATGGTGTTCTTCTCCCTCCCCTGGAAGCAAAGCAGGTGCATACACAAATGAACACTCCCTTTCAATGGCCTCTGAACCAGCTAAATTAAGCAGAATAAATGCTTTAGTGTGTATGTCTTTGTCAGAAAAAGCAGCCTGTATGAAAATATCATATTCCTGCTCAAACACTCTAATTTTCTACAATATTGTTATCAACACAAGTGTTGTGGGTCTGTAAAGTCCTTCCGCCCTGCCTACAAATTTTAGTAATACACAATGCAAAATTGGCCTTTGTAATTATGTATGAACATTCACACACACCAGGTACTTGTAATAATAATCAAATGCACAATAAGGTCTTCGAAATACTGTATGCTGCAAAATATGCCTTAAAATAACTGTACTTTGCGAAATATTCTTTGAAACTGAACTTTGCAAAATAACTGCACTGTAATGCTGCACACACTTTGCACACTTCAGAATAGAATAGCTTTAGTTAATACAAAAAAGTAGCACATAGCAGATAAAATGATAGTTTTCCCTTTTTTGTGCATTTTATGCGATTTGGATATCGTTTCAAACATTTTTATAGTTATTTCAAATATCAATATGTCACAGTTTTGGACATTTCTTTTAATAAGAAATTCGTTTTGAGCATTCTGATTACTTTGTTTTATATTTATTACAAAATAAATCATTTAAGCAAGTTTTAGTACCTGTAATTTGTTTCTTAACTGTTATGCGAGTCGTTTGAGTAGTAGGGATGATCCACTTCTGTATATTCCTCTAACATTACCCGGTTGCCTCATGGCTGTAACTCTGGATGCCATTCTGACACCATGTCTCTCTTCTTATGTGCATTAAGAAGATTCTGAGCTTTGGGTGTTCATTTAAGTAGTTTATTGTATACAAACACATCAGGATGGATAGCAGGAACATTAAACTTAAACTATCTAACTGACTGACTACATACTTGCATGCTCACACCCTGGCTGCTCACTCAAAATGGCACTCTATCTTGCATATGCTTAGTACTTATATGCATGTGCTGACTCACTGGAAAGCTTCTTAAAGGTATAACTCACACACATGTCTACAGATACCATGTCTTTTTCTTGGAAGTACAGATACCATCTCTTTTTCTTGGAAGCGGGTGTACCTTTATGCTTTTCCTCCTTTTCCTGATCTTCCCAGAGGCCCTACACAAGATCAGAGATGACCCTCCAAGAATCTTGTTGGTGACGCCCTTTTAGCCGAGACACCACTGGTTCCCCCCTCCTTTTTCCTCTGGCCAGGGGCAATAATCACAAGTTACATCACCAAATAGATTGTCTTACAAAAAACAAGGTGACTCCCATTCACCCTTATTTGTCCACACTTCAGTTGATATTTTGGGTGATAGGGGTTTAATCCCCTTTCAACACCAGTTTTCTGTGCTCAGGGTTCTGCAGAAGGCTAGGAAACCCAATACCCGGAAATCTTATATATCCAAAGGAAGAGATTTTCTGTTTGGTGTCTTAAGCTTCACCAGGATCTTTTTTCAGTGGGGTCCCTTTGGTTCTGTCTCTCTTATGTGTGAACTGCTCCATGCTGACCTGTCATATGCTTCTGTCAAAGCTCACTTGTCATTAATCTCTGCCTGTCTGCCTTTGAATCCACATTGACCTCTTGTTTTGAGGTTCAACAATTCCTCAAAGGCATCCTCCATATCAAGCCCCCAAAAAAGTATGTCCCACCTTCTTGGGACCTTAATTTGGATCTTAAGAAATTTACCAAGGCTGCTTTTGTGCTTTTGATTGTCATCACCTCCAACAAGAGTGTTTATAAACTACAGGTCTTGAAAGTGGTTTCCTGTTTTTTAATTTTTCATAGGGACAGGATGTCTCTGCATACTAATCCTTCTTATATGTCTAAGGTAGTTAGTGAGTTGCCCCTTAGTCAGTCTATCCAGCTTCCTTCCATTTTTCCTTCTATGCAATCCATTAGTGAGATATACACCTTGGATCTTCATAGACTCTGGTATTATTTCGACAAGAAGAGCACCATATGCAAATCTGAGCAACTTTCTGTTTCTTTTCATGCCAGGGCATTGTGTTTGGCAGTTTCTAAGAAACCATCTCCTCCTGGATTTCAAAAGCCATTTCCCATTGCTGTTGTTTTCAAGACATACAGCTTTCTGCCTCTGTTCAGCCCACTTCTACCAGGGCAGTGGTCTGCTCTAGGGCTTTCTTCAAGGGTTTGGATGCCAGTTCCATCCCTGAAGATGCTAGTTGGTGTTCAGTGCACACCCTCACTAAGCATACAAGCTGGATGTCATTTTTAGAGTCAGGATGAGTTTTGCCAAGGCTATCCTTCACAGCTTTGTGTGGAGGTCCACCTTCCCTTCCTCCTTCCCATTCCTCACAGTAGTTTTTGTACTCTAACACAGTTGCAGCACACAGCAACAGTGGTATGGAAGGACATAGTACAGTTGTATAAAACCTTACTATAACAGTAGATGTTCTTCTGTTCACTGTTGCAGTATTCAGCCCCTCCATCCATCCTGCTCTCTTTTCTGCTGGGAACATCTGACTTTCTGAGGAGTCTTTGCATTTCTCCTTAGGCAGCCTGGTTCCCTGGGTGGACATGTTCTCCTTTCTCCTGGGGTGGCTCTAGTTCTCCTGAGCCACTTCGGTTCTCCTGAGACACTTCAGTTCTGAGTTTGGACAGCACATAATGTCACCTTTATGCTCTGTGCTGATGTGGGGAGCATAAGTCTGATGTACAATGCTGATAAGAGTTAAAGGCTTTGGTATGCTGGCCTGATGTGGGGTTATCCTTGGCAGAAGATCCTATCAGTGCACAGTACTGCAACAGTGAAGATAGGGACATCTACTGTTATGGTAAGATTTTACAAAATTGTACTTTCTGTTCAGAGCAGAATGCAGGTATATAATGCATGCCATAACTCTCAACCTCTTAGCGCAGGAAATCATGATAATGCCAAAAATAATGGAGGGGACAAAGACCCCAAAACAGGGAAAAATTTTAAATATTGCGCTCTTCATTTTAGAAAGTTGTCATAATAACAGGTTTTACATTAACATGCTTTTTCCAGAAAACTGCAAATTTTATAAAGAGAAGACCAAAAATTTGGTAGCCGGTAAAACACTTTGGCACTGTAAGAAACGGTGGGCAGAAACAAAGGGCTTTAAAACTTGTTAGAGACACTGTTCCGTCACACTTTGTTTATAAGTGTGGTAGAATTAAGTTCTACTAGCTTTTAAAAACTCTTTTACCTTCTGGTGAGGTGCTTTCCTGCTGGAAATGTGCCTAGAGCACAACCTGATCTTAAAAGGGCTTATGGGGTACTTAAAAGTTTAAGCACGCTAAGTGCTGTTGCAATTGGGTCTCGCACTAGGGAAGCACTTAAAATGTTTATCTTTTTACCAATATCAGAGTGTAAAACTGGTGCTTCTTGCACTATAAAAAGTATTCTTAAACCTCACTGTAAATTATTCATTATTTTGGCTTTCTGTATCTGTTTGGAGCTAGGAAAGATGTGCAGCAGGTACAGGTGATAAAGGATAATGAGGGAAACATACTCACAAGCGAGGAGAGTGTGTTGAGCAGATGGAAAGAGTACTTTGAAGGGCTGATGAATGAAGAAAATGAGAGGGAGAGAAGGTTGGATGATGTAGAGATAGTAAATCATGAAGTACAATGGATTAGCAAGGAGGAAGTAAGGATAGCTATGAAGAGGATGAAGAATGGAAAGGCTGTTGGTCCAGATGACATACCTGTGGAAGCATGGAGGTGTTTAGGTGAAATGGCAGTGGAGTTTTTAACTAGATTGTTTAATGAAATCTTGGAAAATGAGAGGATGCCTGAGGAATGGAGAAAGTGTTTTGGTACCGATTTTTAAGAATAAGGGTGATGTGCAGAGCTGTAGTAACTACAGAGGGATTAAACTGATCAGTCACAGCATGAAGTTATGGGAAAGAGTAGTGGAAGCAAGGTTAAGAATGGACGTGATGATTAGTGATCAGCAGTATGGTTTCATGCCAGGAAAGAGCACTACAGATGCGATCTTTGCTCTGAGAGTGTTGATGGAGAAGTACAGAGAAAGTCAGAAGGAGTTGCATTGTGTTTTTGTAGACTTAGAGAAAGCATATGACAGGGTGCCTAGAGAGGAGTTGTGGTATTGTATGAGGAAGTCAGGAGTGTCAGAAAAGTATGTAAGAGTGGTACAGGATATGTACGAGGTTAGTGTGACAGCGGTGAGGTCTGTGGTGGGAATGACGGATGCGTTTAAGGTGGAGGTGGGGTTACATCAAGGATCAGCTCTGAGCCCTTTCCTATTTGCAATGGTGATGGGCAGGTTGACAGACGAGATCAGACAGGAGTCCCCATGGACTATGATGTTTGCAGATGACATTGTGATCTGTAGTAAGAGTAGGGAACAGGTGGAGGAGACCCTGGAGAGATGGAGATATGCTCTAGAGAGAAGAGGAATGAAGGTCAGCAGGACTAAGGCAGAATATATGTGTGTGAATGATAGGGAGGATAGAGGAATGGTGAGGATGCAAGGAGTAGAGGTGGCAAAGGTGGATGAGTTTAAATACTTGGGGTCAATAGTTCAGAGTAACGGTGAGTGTGGAAGAGAGGTGAAGAGAGTACAGGCAGAATGGAGTGGGTGGAGAAGAGTGTCAGGAGTGATTTGTGACAGACGAGTACCTGTAAGAGTGAAATGGAAGGTCTACAAGAGGGTAGTGAGACCAGCTATGTTATATGGGTTGGAAACACTGGCATTGACGAAAAGGCAGGAGTTTGAGCTGGATGTGGCAGAATTAAAGATGTTAAGATTTGCACTGGGTGTGACGAGGGTGGACAGTATTAGGAATAAGTATATTAGAGGGTCAGCCCAGGTTGGAAGGTTTGGAGACAAAGCCAAAGAGGCATGATTACATTGGTTTGGACATGTGAGGAGGGATGCTGAGTACATTGGGAAAAAGATGCTAAGGATGAAGCTACCAGGTAACAAGAAAAGAGGAAGGCCTAAGATAAGGTTTATGGATGTGGTGAGAGAGGACATGTGGGTGGTTGGTGTGACAGAGCAAGATGCAGAGGACAGGAAGAAATGGCAACAGGTGATCTGCTGTGGCGACCCCTAATGGAAACAGCCGAAAAAAGAAGATATCTGTTTGGAAGTATGTGCTTTGGAAGGGAAGTTTCACAATTCCAAGCATGTGTCATTGGAAGGATTTGGAAGTCACCGAGTACCTAGCAAAACAAATATTCATAAGAACATTTTAGAACTTTTTGAACATGTAGAACCTGTACACTTTTGATGCTAGATACACATAATATATAGATGTAACTAAGAGCATTTTTTGGGAGTGTAATGAGTTAGCAGATTTTAAAAAATTCCCAGAAGAGTCCTGTGTCAGAAGTGTTGCATGAGCAAACGACTGTAAGTAAGGATATATATTTTTTAGTTGGGGCACAGTATCTTTATCTGAATTGCATAGACATGGTACGGGCTTATTAAGTTTAACTGTATTGCTGACAAAAAAAGTGATTACTAGAAGATGGAAATCAAAGTCTAAACCAACTGTATTTGAAGTATTGAGTATTATAACTAAGAATGGGAAGAGAGATCTTTAGAAAAGGGAAGTAGCAAATTACATAGAAATAAATGGAAATTGTAGAAATAATTCATACAGAAAATGTTCAGGAGGAGGAGTGAGGTTTAAGGGTAGACAAGAATTCAGCAATTTATGTATTGCTGGACTGATGACAATTACAAAGAAAAAAATATGTAATGCATAGTATATATAAATGGAACGTTAATATGGTTTGTTTTGGTTTCTGTTGATATATGTTTACCTATGCCTTAAGTGATAATTTAATAAAGGTGTTTAAAAAAAATGAAAAAAGTACAGACTATGAGAAGTTATAAAAATGAGTAAAAATAAATGCCTCAATTATACAAGTTATACAAATCAAAAGCTGCAGTATGTTAGAACAAATATGACAATTAAGGCAAGTATACTTAATGGAAGCTAATTAACTGTGTATTATTACCTTGCAAGTAACATACACACATTAGCAACAGATGTTTCTGGTCCTTTGATGCAGAAATACGAAGTATGGGTGGAATCCCTGTATTTCAGACTCATTTAGTGACCTTGGCTTCCAGAAGCTCTCCTTTCCCTTAGGTGGTGCGGTAATCCATCTATTGAATGTTTGTCCTTGATGGAAACCACAGATGAAGAAACACAGGTGTCGGTGCAGGCATGTACCCAACAGTTGTCCTAAACTGAGGCTTGAGAAGTGAAGTGCAGCAGCAGTTTGTTCTCTGCTGTAATGTGTGGTGTGTTTAAATCTTGGGTGTTGTGCGTTTGTGTGTAAAGCTGCACAGAGTGTGGTGCATCTTTAAAGTAAAACTGTTAAAAATTAATGTACTGAAAAATATAGTAGAACCAAACCACAGTCAGTATCCAGAGAAAAGAAACTTTTAATGGTGAGCATTTTCGTGACAAGTTTTGCCGCTTCATCAGGCAACACAACATCTCTTTACTTTGGTATTTAAAATATATTCCAACCAATAAAAACTCCTATGTAATTAACAGTCAATTAAAACCATTAACAAGACAATTAACATTTAAAATCATAGATGCAAATTGTCATCTTGCTAAGTTCCTTGCCTGTAAAACTGGCTTTATGGAAGCCTGATCATTGAGCCCCTTCCCCCATAAAGCCAGTTTTACAGGCAAGGAACTTAGATGACAATTTGCATCTATGGTTTTAAATTTTAATTGTCTTGTTAATGCTTTTAATTGACTTAATTACATAGGAGTTTTTATTAGTTGGAATATATTTTAAATACCAAAGTAAAGAGATGTTGTGTGTTGCCTGATGAAGCGGCAAAACTTGTCGCGAAAGCGCTCACCATTAAAAGTTTCTTTTTTTCAGGATACTGGCTGTGGTTTGCTTCTACTATATTTTTCTGTACATTGGCTTTTATCGTTTGGTGGAACCATTTGCCTGCACCACATTCTATTTTCTCTTTGTTAAAAATGAAGCTGTTTTGCATTAAAAAACATATGTTGTGTCAGCCCCCAGTGGGCCCTGGGCATCTTCCTAGGTCACCTACTGCTGGAGCTGGCTCTAAGCGCACTCATGCATCCCAGTGTAAAGATCACATGCAGAGGTGTGAAATAGAATGTGTAGTCATCTGCATTCCATTTCTACCTCACTGAGAAGTTTGCTGGCTGTTCGTGTGCTAGTTTTACATACAGTAATGATTTTATGCTCGTCTTGTACTATTACAGTTTTGCATCTGATGCTCTCACCCTTTCTGTTGTGCAGCCATGATGGGTGTGATGTGATAAGTTTTCAGGGAAAAAAAACATTCCCTGTTATATTATTTGTGCTTATTAATTTTAAAATTATACCTACTGTTCCCATCAACATATCGTTTCTGTTTTTATACTATGTGTACTTTTTTGGCAAGAAAAACAGGTATACCTTTTTTTAATCTATATGTGTGCATATCTGTGTTTCTCTGGGTGGTAACCCTAACATATGCTTTGATTCCACTACAGAGAGAGAGAGAAAAGACACCCTGATAACACTAATCTTCAATGAATAAAGTTGCAAATTTTAATGTGTTCCTTAAATATTAGTTCTTTCAGACTGTGTAATAATGGCTGTGATCCATCCCTGACCAGTCTATCCCGTACTTGTTGCAAAGGGAGTATGGTAGATGCACAGTATATTATATTAATGGATTTCACTGCGGGATGTTATTGTGATGATAGTGACCTGGTTTATCAAAGCATCAGGGGAAAAAAACATTGTAATGCAGACTGTTTAAGGGCGATAGGAGAAGTAATGCTTCATAGATAGGGTGGTGGGTGATTGAAACAGCCTTCGTAAAAAGGCGCTTAAGTATAAAAGGGTAGCTGAGTACATAAATGAATAAGAGAGTCATAAAGACATTTTTACAAGGACTGAGAAATGGTGAAAGATACAATTTTTGGATAATTAAGACCTGCACCTTTCAGTCTAATTTGTAAAGCATCCTTATTGTGTAGCAGAATCTTTCATTCTAAGGGATTTCTGTTAGATTGTGAAAGGCAGTCTTGTTTATTTATCTATTTGAGTATTAAAATGATTGGATAGTAATTTTACAGATTAAAAACAAATTTTAGTAAATTATTGCAGAAGACCCAGAACAAAAATATGTTAAAATAGATCAGTAAATACTACCTTAAATTTACAAAAGCTGATATAATTTTATTAAGTGGTTGGAGAAAAGATTGTCCTGAAAAGTTGGTACTTTACTGACCTTGTGAAAGCGGGTACCAAGCGGACTGGGGAAAAATTAGCAAAAGTCAACTTGCAAGTGCTTAAAGCTGGAGCCAATAGTCCTCTGCTTCTCTGGGCCTGGAATTCTCATTTTCTCCATCACTCCTTACACTAGTCTCTTCCTTCTCTGTGGCTAACTTAAGTTGGTAATTAACTTTGCCTCATTTTGACCTCTTAATTGACCTTTTTTCACCCTTTTCCGCATTTTATCATTTTGGAGACATCTTACTGATAACCGGTTCCTTCTCTCTCCAACAAAAATACTGTACTTCCCACCCAGTTTCATGTCCAGTCTGTAGTCTTTCCTTGCTTCAGAATTATTTGTCTCTTGAGTTCTTTTATTCCATTCTGAGTATATAGTTTGCCTCCTTATTTTTGATATTTAGAGCAATGCACTGTTTTCACAAGGTGTTATAGTTGCCCCCATGTCAGTACTGTCTGTGCTAAAAATGTTTAGCTTTAGCTGTATGTGTGTGTGTGTTAGGAGGGTAATATAATGTTAGATATTTCCTTGCCACATTCTTTTATCTTTTGTATGCATTATATGTAAATGCTGTGCTGTCCACACTGTCCAAACTGTTTTAACATCTCTATGGCAGCAGCTGAGCCTAGCAAAACAAATTTTAATACATGGAATCCTCTGAAACTGGGAGAAAATATACCTTGTTATAGCAAAAGAATCAGGGACAAAGTTTGAGGGAGAATGCATGGAAATTCATGCAGCTGAGACATGCTTTGTCACTCTTCTCCAGGATGGCCTTAGGTGAAGTGGTAGTCTAGCAAAGGTCTCCATGGCCTCCCACTGCTTCCTCACACTATCCAGATTACTTTAGAAAGCCATTCTGACATTTTTTCTTACTCTTTAGCTTTTTCTTGCATCCTTTTGACATGTCCTAACTGGCCAGTAATGCACTGCCGTAACTGTGGGGGAAGTAATTGAATTAAACTGAGGGCTAATAGACTCCCAGAAGCCATGGAGTTCTAAATGCCTTGAGGTACATTTTAGTTTTTTTTTTTTTTACTTTTTCTTTTTCATTTAAGCCTGTGTTCAAATCCACATATACAACATGGAATTTATGGTCTGCTAGAAGCTTTAAGGGTTTGGCTGCTCTCTGCAGTTTGAAATACAATATTTTGGTAACTTTTTCTTTATCTCTTCTCTGAAAATTGTGATATGAACCCTGCGATACCATGTCCCCACAGATAAAAATCAGATGATATTTTTTCACACACACCACCCCACGTACACATTTGTGCGCAATGTCTCTGACAAGCCAAAAACAATGATTTTCACATGCAAACACTAATACTACCTCTGACAAGCAAGGTCTGTAGTAAGATAGCCACACACACACACACACACACACACACACACACACACACTCTTACCTACAGAAATATTGTCGGAATTCCAGTTCACCTAAGTCACGTATTTTGGGTGCTGTAGGAAAGAAGAGCACATGGATAAACCCATATAGATGTGGGAAGGGCATGCAGAGTCCACAGAGAAGAAGCTACTGCAAAGAACTTAACCAGAGACCAGCAGTATGAGGTGGCAATGCTAATCTCACTGCACCACTGTTAAAGTGCAGTTAAAGTTAAGGGCTGTACAATTTAAGCCTTCCATGGCACATCTGGAACTTTTCTTTTCAAGTCTCCACTGAAAGTTGGTCTCTACCCAGTTGAGTAAGTAAATTTCATAATAAGCTTTTGTGCTTGTACTAGTTAAGTCTCATCTTAAATTTAATCTTTCCCCACTACCAATCCCCCAAGAGGCTGTTACCTTCATCTCCATGGGATATGACTCCATTTTACCACTGGTGTGGTTTACTATTCATGCTATTGAGCCTGTCTTTTTGTCCTCTTAACTTATTCTTCTGGGGAAAAGTGCATTTCTGGAGGCCATAATTTGGGCTAAGCATATTCCTGAATCTCTCACCTTGTGGTATGAAATACCTTATCTAATCTTTCCTAAATATATGAGCTATCCCTTGGATCTAATGTTGTCTGTTTTCATAGATTCCAATGTTTGGGTTGTTGGATCTGATCGAATCCAATCTCAGCACTGTCTTCCAGAGCTTTGGATCTGAGGCTCTGTGCCCTCCTCTACCAACAATTCTGTCCGTGTACCTAAATTACCTCAGACGTCATTTGCCACTCTTTCTGTCCAGAAGTGTTATCCAAGAGCTCTTGCAATTTATTCATGATAAGTGAAAGTTTTCTTAATATTTTCCTGCTCGACTCCTCCCTTTAGTGTTTTTGTAGAATTAGTAAAGCATATTGTAGTTTTAGGTTTAGATTCCAGTAGTTTAGTATTTATTCTCTATTATATTTTTATCTATTGTGAGTTTTTTTTAAATATTTTCATGGTTATATTATACTGATTAGAAAAGGATAACTGGATAGTTTTTCTTAGATGTCGTTTAAATTGTTCTGGTGTTAGTTTTTTTCTGATGGTATTCTGATGTCAGACAAAACTTTAGGTTTTAAAAAGTATTCAGCCTAAGGACATAAGGTCCCTCCTCAAGATCATATTTCCCTGTGTGTATACTGTTTAGGTTAATGTTCATCTACAGGAAAACTGAGATATCTGCGCTGCCTTTGGCTTTAGAACTATACAGGTTAGGAGTTGAAAACTGATTGTTAAAGGCTTGCTTCCCCAACAGTCGGTGTCTTCTACTCCAGCTCTGTCTTCTGAGAAAAGAAAGGAGAAAGAAAAACACAAAGAAGAAGCTTTTAGAGAAAAGGACTGAAGAAAAGAAATTAGATGAGAAAAGGCTGAACAAGATGAGAAAAAAATCTTAAAATCCAACTACTCATTTGGGTCTCATGCCCAAAATTATGACGCACTTGGATCCACCTGTCAGTGGATTCTGAACTCACTTCTCTTGAGCTACTTTTTCCTGGAGCTGGTTAGCCCTAGGCTCAAAAGACTGATCGTTCAAGACAAATGCCCATCTTGGTCCTCATCAGTAGCATCATCATCAGTGCTGGTCCAATCCACGAAGAAATACTGCCAGGAACCACCACGATAAATAAAAATCAAATTTTATTTTAAAACAAACAAGCGCTTTCACGCATACATATGCGCTTCATCAGGTCCAATCCACCATAAGTCTGACAGAAATGAATATCAACCAAATGACAACATTTTTGAGGACATAGATCCAACTGGGAGATGGCCTGGAGTCATCCCTGAGGGGAGGTACAGGTACAAGCCCATCGACCTCATCACATTTTTATCCAATACCAGTTCAGTATTCAGAACTGGTTCCTATGGGTCATAATTCTTCAGCACACCTCAGACAAATCAAAAAGTCCAAGAAACGTTGGTTTTGACTACATCCCTTACTCTCTCGACTGCAGTTCTGAGATTGGGACTAGTCCCAGAGCCGAAATGTCTGTTGGGGTACCAGTAGTGGAGTTGACCCACAAGGTTCTTGGACCTGTTCCTTCCCCTCAGTGGCTTGGTACTTGACAACTTGAGTCTGAGATCTTCCTCATGGCTGACATTGTTTGGAACTGGGAGGGTCTATATTACATGATCGAACATTTAGTTAGTTGAATAACTAAACGTCCATCACTAAATGTTGAAGACCCAAAACCGCGAATGGCAGTTTCCACACAGGGAAATAAGTAGTTTGGCCATTATGCAGATTTTGCCCTTTCTACAATGTGGAGCGATCTTGGAGTTGGTGTATTTAGTTGGGGGGGGGGGGGCAAAGCGATTTGTGTTTGTTGTTTTTTTTTTTGTAGGGCAACAGCATTGTTTCCCTGTGTGGAAACTACCATTCGCGGTTTTGAGTCTTCGACATTTAATTATTGATGTTTAGTTATTTGACTGACTAAACCTTCGATCATGTAATACAGACTCGAGCTGGGAGGCTTCTTGAGTCAGTTGATAGGAAGACTGCATCCTCAGCTGAAATTGTACCATCAGCTTTTGAGGCAGTAGAAAGGGCTTTGAATTGTCCAAGAAAGCACATTTATTTATTTTATTTTGCATTTGTTAACCGGAAAATTCCGACTGGACTAGGTCAATTTTCAGCAGAGGCCCAGGGAGAAAAGCTCCGGCATCAAGTTATACAAATACCTACATCCAGCATAATACACAAAACAGATTACATCATGTATGCTGAGCATAGTAATATAACAAGAAATTAATACAACACTCCAGGTAAAAGAAGACCTAGAACATTGGTAAAAGACAATGTCAGTTCCAGTTAATCCAGCATAATGCACAAAACAGGTTGTCTCATGTATGCAGAACATAGCAATATGACTAGAAATTACTAAGATACTCCAGGTGAGATAAGTTATAGAACATAGATAAAAAGACAGTGTCAGTTACACATTGGTAAGAGAAGAAAATATATCAAGTAATCAAGTAAGATTCTACAGTTGAGTACTTTTTCAGATGACCAAACCTACAGGGGATCAGAGGGCAGTATGGGGAGTTTGTAGTGTAGGAAGGGTTATGTGATACAAGGGCATAACCATGTACTGAGAAGTTGCGATTTGAGGGAGTTTTTGAATATGGATGTGGGGGGGGGGTGTATTGGACACTGATAGGGGAAGAGAGTTCCAACTTCTGGCAATGGTGTGGGAGTAGAGTGCTTTCCCTGCATTATTGTTAGCCTTGGTGATGGAGAGGAGAGATTTTTCACTAAATCTTAGGTGCCGGTTTGCAGTGTAGACCGTAAGTAGGTTGGGTAATAGGGGGGTTTTCTCAGGATATTTGACAATATTGTAGGCTGTGCCCAGCTGGTGATAGTTAAATCTTTTTGGGATTTAGAATTAATTGGATACCTGATATCCATTTTTCTACTCAGTTAAAAGTATCTTGATTGAGTGCATGTAGGGTAGTGGAGGATGAAGCGGAACAGATCAGGTTTGAATCATCTGCATATTGTATGAGTGTGGCATGTTGTGTAGAGCTATTGAGGTTATTTGTGAAAATAGAGAAAAATAGTAGGCCTAGTATAGATCCTTGTGGGACTCCTATGGTGGTTGGAAGTTATGAACTGATTGTTGCCTGTCAGATCGGTAACTTCTGAACCAGTCTATAGTGGATGACGTGAAGGATAGTGATATTAGTGAGTCTAGTAGAATAAAGTGGGAGACCATATTAAATGCTTTTGAGAGGTCTAGGAAAATGGGTGATACATATTTGTTATCATTCCTGTGAGGGTTTATATGATTAGTGAAGGATAGAAGGGCTGTGGTAGTGCTGTGATGTGGACGGAAACCATGTTGTGTGGTAGATTGCGAGTGTTGAGAAATTTCATCACTTGCAAGTGGATGCATTTCTCAAGAATTTTGGATAGGGGCAAAGAATGGTAATAGGTCGGTAGATGGAGAATTCATAGGAGTTACCTCCTTTATGGTGAGGAATGATGTGAGATACTTTCCAGAGTTTGGGTATGTAGTATTCTAGTATGGAGGGGTTGATTAGGATGGAGACAGGATATGATAGGGAGTCACTAGCCATTCTTAGGTATGCAGAAGGTGTGTTTTTGGCTGCCAGTGTGGTTGGGTTTAGTTTTAGGAGGAGTTTTTTGATAGTTGTGGTGGGCACTGGTGATAGGCTGAAAGATGGGGTGATGTGGGATAGGCTGGTTTGTGATTGAGGTAGATTATATTTGGTTATATGACTGGACAGGGCTAAGATGGACTTAGTAAAATGGTTATTAAATTGAGAAGCTATGCCTAGGTATTATTAGTAGAGATGGGTGCTGGAGAAGTGGTTTTGCTGGGCTTTAGTAGGGAGTTAATGGCATGCCAGAATTTTTGTGGATTATTTGAATATTTGTTTTGGGCACTAAGAAAATAGTTTCACTTGTTTATTTTGGATTCAGCCTTGGCTTTGTTTCTAAGCTGCTGATAGTTTTGCCTGGAGATAGGGGTTTTGTCAGTTTTCCATATTTTCCAGGCTTTGTCTCTAGCTTTTAGTAAGGCTCTAGTGTCCCTACTTAGCCAGGGTGCATAGCTGGCTTTAACTCTGATCTTTCTACTGGGAGCTAGACTGTTAAGGATGTTAGAGAAGGTAGAATTGAAGTATTCTACTGCCTGGTCTAACCCTAGGGTTCGTAGTGGTTCCCAGTTGAAGTGGCTTAGGACAGTATTTAGGTATTGTAGGGTAAGGTTACTGTCATCCCTTATGAGTTTTTAGACTATTGGTTTGGGGTGATTGGAGCGTTTGTGGAGTAGGAAGGTGGGGACATGATCACTTAGGTCATCTGGGAGACTGTCTACTGTATAATTTTGTTTTGGATAGTTGGTTAGTGTCCAGTCCAGTATGGTTTCTCTTTGTTTTCTCACCTATTCTAGTTTGGTGTTCAATTAGGTGAGAGAACCCATATAGAGTTATATGTGTAGAGGGGCTGCTGGAGTTACAGGCTGCCCAGTCAGTGTTAAGGTCTTTTAGTAGGATTGTTTCCTGTGGTAGGTTGTCCTTTGTCCAGTGTAGGATGTCTTCTGTTATGAGTGAGTTGTTGACTGGTGATATGTAGCAGCATATTATATTGATGATCTTGGTGTTTCTTATGGATAGGGCAGAAAATAGGACTTCAGCATTTTGAAAAGTGGGTGGTGTGGTGTGCAGGAGCTGGAGGTTAAGGGTGTTTTTAAAGAGAATGGCTACTCCTCCTCCTTTCCTGTTTGTTCTATCAAATCTAAGTGTATTATACCCTGGGGAAGTCTTCATCTTGGATACTGGGTTTAAGCCAAGTCTCTGTAATGGTGAGTACATCAGGGTTATAGTGGGCTATGAATGCATGTAGGTGTGTTAGCTTGTTGGTGATACTTATGTTGAGATTTAAGATCAGCAGGGTAGATGTGTATCTGGCAGAGAGGGGACCTGGATTAGGGTGAATGTCACCAGAGGTTAGCAGAGTTTGTAGGAGTGTGAGTATATGCTTTTTAGTATTAATTGTTTGTGAACTTGAGTTTTTCTTAGTGTGATGAGATGGTGTCACTTTGGTTAGTGAGTAATATGTAGTTGTGAGATTTATGATTGTGGGGCAGATGTAGAAGTGTGAGTGGATGGGCTAGTGTGGGTGGTGTAATAGGAATAATTGTACAGTGGTTGGTCTGTTTATACAGAAGTTAGGAAGGTTAGTGATAGTAGAGCTAGTGATAGGGATATTAGTGTGGGTAACATGATACTACTTTGAGAAGAATGACTAGGATTCCTGGTTGGTTGTGAGTAAGGTGGGAGGTGTGTTGTGTGGGAGTGTGTTGGGGTTGGGATCAGTGAGGGATCTAATTGAACTGGAGGTTGGGAGGGAGGTAGGATCAGTGGGTTGTGCTAGTGGTTAGGGAATTAGGGGTTGGACAACTGGTCAGGGGTTAGAATAAATGTAGGTGTAGTGGGGGGCAGGTGGAAATTGGGGGCAGGGAGAGGAGCAGAGTGAGTCGAGCGAAGTGAGGCCAGCTAGACCACGAGGTATATGGAAAAAAAAAATCAGTCAAACCTCTCAATCTTTGTTAGCTGCAGTATATGGGTTCAGAGACTAATTTGCAGAGCTGTGTGTGGGAGTGGGAGAGCAGACTGAAAATACAAAATTCAGGGTGTTCTTTTTAGGTTTAGTAATACTATTAAAGAATGTTATGGTCAGCTAGGTTAATTAAGAAACATAGAGTGAGCTAGGTTACTATGGGGACAGACTAAAGGTGCCATTAGACTCAGTTCAGCAGACTAAAGCATATAGGATTACAATACAGGTTTGGGTATTAACCTTAGCCAAATGTAGATTGGACTCCAGGTGAATTGTGTGTGAGTACAGTTGCAGGACAGCTTCCTTCAGTTAGGAAAGTCTTTAGTTAGTTTTTTAGAGGGGGATTTACCTAGGAATAAAACATACATTAGGAATGAGAACCTTACTAGCATATACATCTAGCCACCAAGCAAGCAGGCATTTCAAAATTCACTTCAACCAGAGAGTTTGCATTACGCAGCAGCTCCTTATGGCTAAAAACAGAAAAACTGCTTCATTTTGACAGTATGGGTTTGTAACCTTTATAAAACAGCTAGACCTTGCTTTTAGTCTATAAACTACCTATACAACAGGTTGCAATTATGGGGTACAGTTGCACTAAATTACTGGGTGTTTTACTCAGGCTTGCATTCGTCATTCAGCAGTTTAAATCAAACATGGAACGTTCAAGCCTGTGCTCAACAGAGAAACCTTATCGGCTGAATATATTGATAAACAAGCAACAAGACAACAGCTAACGGCTACAGTCAATTCTAAAATGAATCTGTGTTTGTGCATTAGGCAGTCAGTGTAGTTAGGTCAATCTAAAATCAAATATGTAAGACAAAGCCAAATATCAGCTTCCTGTTACATGTACAAGGCACAGAACTGAAATAAGCAGTACACTGTTACTCCGTGTCAAATACAAATGCCGTACATGCTAACTGCAACATAAAAGGAAAGCACATGGTGAGATTGCTTAAACAGCCTTAGTTTTTTAATATAAATGAGTAGCCTTGCCTGGAATGCTTCAAATAATATCCGTTCACTCTCTAAGCTGTAATACACCGAGTTCAGATCTGTTCCAATACCCAGTGGAACCTGTTCCTTTTGCCTCAAATTCAGATTGACAGGGACAGTCAAAACCCAGAGGCTTTGAGACTACTTGATATTCGAGTTCCAAGTGTGATTCCAACCTGTCTCCACTAGAATCCCAGAAAACATGTTCCAAAGAAACACGTGCAAATAGAAGCATATAGACTCCTCTCCTGAGTGAGTCACTGAGGACGTGAATTTGGATTAGGTGAAGGTTCCGTCAAATCCCCCTTGAAGAATGTCACATTTGAGGACATCCTGAAATTGATGAAGCAGAAATGTGGTTGGTCCACTAAAACTCATTTTCCAGATTAGTCTTTTTCCTTGAAAGTTTTGGGTCTGGTTCATCTGCATCCTGGGTGACTCCTCCTCCAGATACCCTTCTAGATCTCATGGCACAGAGGGCATGGAAAGTCTTTGATATTGTAGAGCCAATCCCCCCAAAAGATAGGACCCCTAGCAGATGTCATGGTAGTAGTAGCAGCAGCAGCAGCCACAAAGAAAGAACAGTCAGAGTATCTTTTGTCAAAATCTCACAGCGGCATCAAGGTATGTTGATGCATGGTAATGCCTGCATCAGTTGCTGTTTCTGTGCCGTCTGCTGCATTGGGTGTCAGGCACATGGCTACATTATAAGTAGACTGTGGGGTACACATTTGGGTGTCCACTGTTTTTTTTAGACATCTAAAGGCAAGTTACCAAAGATACAACTGGAAGTTGTGTCAAGTGTGCATAGTAGTTCAGCAGTGTAACTTAATAGTAATTTAAAGATTGCTGGCACATAAGCCCATTTCCCTAATCTGTCCAACACTCTTGCCTCCTCTTTTAGGGGGATGGGCAGAGCAACTTTACTCTGACAGTTCTTTTTTTGTGGATTTTTAATGAATCTTGGTCGAGAGCTGAGTGGGGATCCTAGTTAAGCTGTTGTGTACATCCTTCTGTCCACTGAAGCAACAGTTGCATCTAAGAAGCACTTATTAAAGAAACAAAAATGCATGGCTCTATCCATGTTTGAAAAGCTGTGTTTGCTGTACTTCGATTGTGAAATAAGGTTACAGAGTATCCATATTACAATTACACCCATATGACTTAAATCAAGAACACATTCTTCAGCTGCAGTGTAACATGAGTTTTTCCTTCAGAGTAGACTGCATAGTTACGTGAATGAGTATATAAAATAAGCAATGATAACATCTCTTGCTGGATGTGCATCCTCTTCAGTCCCACTGCTACAGACGCATTTGTGTTTTTTTTATATCATTATTCCACATCAGCTAGGAAAGTAGTACAGTAAACATGTCTAAACAAACCCACGCTTCAGCAGGATAATGCAAGTGTATTCAACCTAAAATGTATTGGAAGCAATAGACATTGTCATGAAATGCATTGCGTCAACCCTTTCCAGTATTTAAAGCTACCCATCAGCATAATTTCTTTTTGTAGTTTAAAGACATTTTTATACTGCCTATTGTAAAAATTAAAAATATTGAACAACCATGGCTTAATTACATCATGGGATTTATGTAGTGTCCCATGGGCCTCCACTATCGGTGATTTAAGGTATTACAGTAAACGCTAGCTTGGTTAGACCTTTCGTACAGTTTTTACTGAATGTCTTCTCTGTGAGACTTTTTTTTTTACCTTTTGGTTTATCTGTCAATCTAGCTATTTTTGTCTATCCATCTACCTAACGGTGTGTGTATATAACTACTCAAACATACACATGCACATTTGTATGTGTATATGTTTGTATAAATGCCAATACATGCACACTCGCAGGCATGGTTTTTCAATCAAGAGGCAAAGGAATGTGTGCTGCTTTTGCACCCAGTATGTTTGAGTTTGGGGGAGGGCAATGGTTACATATGCTGCCTGCGCTTACAAACTTAAGGATAGATTTGACTACAGTATTAGTAATACTGTTTTCTGTACTGATGCCATGTATGAAACGCAGAGGAAATTGCCAGCCTATAATATAACATACACTGAAGGTGTGGTCAGATGGTGAAAACTTAAGACTTCCAGTGTATGATATCATTAGGGAGAGGGGGACAGACTTGTGGAAATGGAGTGGTCTGGCAAGGGCTATCACCAGGGAAGTGCTTTGGAGATGCATGAGGGTCAGTGTTAATTGGGTTAGTAGTGGTGTGGGTATTTGAGGGAGTGATGCAGTTTATGTGTGTAGGGGCTGGGTGCCGTTTCCCTTAATGATGGCCTGAGTACGAAGGAGAGAGACAGGTGGATGAGGCAGGAATTGATGTTAATTTGTTTCTCCTCTAGGTAGGCTGTAGTGAAATACAAGAGTTCCAGAGTGAATTTCTAGGCAGGAGTTTTCAATAGTGGGCATACAGAGGCATGGGTGTGTGGTGGTTGTAGTTAGCAGAACTTAACTGATGAATGCTAAGGTATGCAGCTGCCATGAACTTGTAAGACTTACCTTATCTTTTTATGTAAAATAAGTCACATTTTCAAGGTAGGAGTATGTTACAGAGCTCTGCAGAAAAGTAATATGCATGCAACAGAAGTTAAAAGGAAAGGATGCAGTTTATATATGCCAGCAGCATAAACATCAAAGGAGCAGACCAGAGGGGAGATTACTGCCAGCTATAAGAGAGGAGTTGATCTTCAGAAACTTCCAGAAAAAGAAAGTTTGTGGTCTGAATATTGCCTGTTGGCTTTGTTTTAAGCACGTTTACTTCCTTTCTCTTCCCTGTCAGTCAGGTTGCAGTAGGTGCCTGAGTCAGTTTACAGACAGGATAACAGAAGACATTTTGCATGCACTTGCCTGTATTCACTGTAAGGATGTGGCAACTGTAAGCATTGAACCAAGGTCATTAATTATACTGTTGCAAGAACTAAAATGTGCAGTTATGGACAATGTGCTTAGTAGTAACCCTCAGACTTTACTGTTTTGTAGAAATAGGGTTTATAATTAATGTGTTTTAGGGACCCTGAAACAACACTACTGGTTGCTGTTTTCTGTGCAGCTCTGTACATTTTGTTTTACTGTATAACTTGTATTATTTACAGCAGTTACTGGCTTAGTAGAATTTGAAATTATAATTAGATACATCTAGGGATTATTTTCTGATGGTTTTCTTGCATGATGGCTCTTAGAATTATTTTAAATAGCCTTTTTGTCCTTATGCATGGAATTTTCCTTGCTTCCTGACTATTCTGATGAAGTTTTGCATTATACCAAACGAAAGCGCTCAATAAACATCTTTTGTGGATTTTCTGTCCTGCTGCGGTTTATTTTTACTCTTAGAATTATTATTATTTTTGCCAAACTGCTAAATTGAGTCTTCATGGTATGCATGAGAGGTGTAACTTTTTATCAGCCAGTTGTGTGCATTTAGCAGAGCTGTCTGAGAATAGTTGGACCACAGGGTGACACTGTTGTTAGGGTAACCAAAGTATCAGTTGCTTTCATTATTAAAGCATGCAGATTCTCATGCCTGGGTAGGTGGGTGGGAAGAAGGTGGTAAAGATAATCTGATTTTTTTTTTTTAATTTCCAACAATTATCATTGCTTTTTCTTGTCTCCTTTCTTCTCCAGAAGCCTGTATTAAATCAGTCTGGCATGTTCCGTTAGACCATGTGAGCTACCACAAATTGATGTCTCTCTTTCTTTTACAATAATAACAGCCCTCACTTATGTCACTCCTCTTCCTGTCACAGAAGTCGGGATTTGTCTTCTTAATTATATGCAATCTTTATTTCTGCTGTTTAGCCTCTAGAGCAAAAGTGATGACCCAAATGGCACTTCCCAGTCGGAGGAGGGCTGTACATTTGATTGTGTGTGTGTATATGCGTGCTCGTGTAGTGCTTTGGGCAGGAGAGAGCAGCTGTAGATGAAAAACCAGTACACTGTGCTTCTCACTCTCTCTCACACACAAACACTTGTAAGGATAGGCTTTTTTTTATTTTGTGTTGATCGTAAGGAAGGAGATCTGACTGGCAATAGACTGCTGTGCATCTGTCAGGGAAATGAAAATCGGTCTTCACAGTTCCCAGCTCTGAGAGTTTCTCTTGTACCCATCCTTTCTGATGTTTTACTTGGTTTTGTTCAGCACGTTTACTCAGACCTTAATGCTTTCTTTCCTATGTGGAGCTAATAGGGCAGATGGGCAACAGCAGCAACACCTGATGTGGCATGGAATATGGGCACCCTTCATTCAGTTGATACAAGCAGATGGACATCTGCTGGGATGCGAGGATGCTACTGTACCCAGCCCAATATTTTTTTTATCTTAAGTTGAAAACATGCAAAGGCTGTAGATGTGAGTAAGAAGTCTGCAAAATGTTTATTTTCAGCTGCTAAGAGGAAACTTTGAAACACTTTGTGAAAATGCAGTATCCTTTTTTGTATTTTTATTCAAAATGAAGGGGTAAGTAGTGAGAATTTTAATACGGTGTGATGTTTCTCAGTTAGCAGAAAGAAAAGCAGTTGTAACTGCAGAGTTTCTTGGAATGTCAGCAGCTTGTGAACTCCAGTACATGCTCATAGTTACGCAGCTTCGTAACTCAAAGCAGGCAAAGAATTTAATCTACTTGTTATGTGATCTGAACTGCCTCCTCTCCTGGATACTGAAGATGCCCAAGAAGAGGATCAGCTCAGAAGGTGAAAAGGATGTCTTCACACTAAAGAAACAGCAGGGTTATTTAAAAATTGTAACCTCACTTATCAGAAGTAATGCAATACAGCTAACAGTAATAAACTGTCATTTTTGCATACAACTTATTTCTCCTATGTTTTCTTTTGTCATTCTGTTGTTTCATTCAGCCTTATTTATTTCTGTTTTGTTTTGTTCATCTGATCTCTTCTTTCTGTTTATCAAGCTGTTTATGAAGCAGGTACTGTTTAACCTTATGAAAGCTTGTAGATCAGAGAGTTTTGAAATATATGGTGATTTTATTTTAACGTAGATGGTCTCCAGTTGTTAGCTGTACTATATAAATCCCCAGTTTCGTGCTGTAATTCAGAGTCCTGTTCTTGCTAAATTAATTTAGGCTATTTTTGTATATACTGTATCTTTAGAAACTTCTCATAGCTTACTTAGCCAACAGATTAAATCTGTAATGGAAAAAAAAAATGAACACAGATTAGTAATGCAAATGTGAAATATAAGCAAGCCAAAGATATAGCTTTCTTAGCAGTTTTGCCATTTTCTGCCTTTGTTACTGACAGTAGAGCTTTTTTTTATTCCAGCCATTAAACAAGCTGCATGCTTTATCACTCCTGTATATTAATGTTTGTTTGGTATTTACTTTTATTAGCTGACATTACTTTTGTTAGCTAAATTGGCACCATACTAAAGTACCTGCATTTCATGTGTAACTCTGTAAAACAAAGGTTTTACATTTGGTAAAGACAAAAAAGTGGATACTTGGTCCCAAACATTGGGAGTGCATGTTTCAGGCTATGCTGGGGTGGGGCAACAAGGAATTTGTAGCTCCTCTGCATGTTTAACTGTAGGCTGATGCCAGCCTCTTTATCTTGCCATGCTGAATTTTCAAGTTAAGACATAGACTTCTTTTGTTGGGGGATGTCATAGACAAGCCCAGAAGGTGTGTTTTGTGGTCTCCTACTGGATCAATGCTGGCTTTACCAACATTGGTTGTATTTACTCGCTTTGTAAAAACACACACATATATAACTGTTTAAGTAGAATGTTATAACTAGTGTAGGAGCATTTACCAAGGAATTACATTTCTTAAGGTGTTTATGAGGGGAGTCTGAGGGATATAATTATTCATGCACACTGGTAATCGTGTAGTTATTAATTTAATACTTGAATTTTAATTTGATATATATATATATATATATATATATATATATATATATATATATATTTGGAGAAAGTTATGAAAGGAAGTGCAAATACTTTTTATTTTATGTAAGCCATTTTTCCACTTCCTTTTTAGTTTCTACATATATTATGATAACTTCTTTATTTAAAAGCTGAACAGAGCTGTTTATTTTATAATGTGGTGTTCCTCTCTGTTGACACCTCTGCGTCTTCCTCTGATGGGGTTCTGGTTAGTTTGCAGTGATGCCTGCGTAGTTGTCACTGAGAAGTGTGTCAGAGGTGAGACAATACAGTAAGTGTGCAGACTGTCTGATTTTTGTCAGATAACAGCAGCAATATGTGCCCTGTAGTAGTAGTAATAAGAATTTTAAGCTTGGTTTACAGGCATTAAAGCCAAAGCAGCAAGACTGCTTTTGTGCTTTTTTTCTGCTACTATTAGTGCATAAAAATAGTGAATGTGTTATATTAACATATCTTTTTGTAAAAGTCTACGGTCCATTTAATATGGATATGTGCCTAGTTTTCTCTGTCTTCTGTTTTATATGTTTGCTTTGCAAGTTTAAGCAGAGCAAGATTTTTTTTGTTTGTGTTTGGCGATTTATGTTTCTTAATATCTCTCATTTTTAATCTTCATATCTAAGATAGCTATAATATATAAGGTTATAAATAGTTCTTAAATTTGCACTACAGAAGACCGTTAAGGAGCTTAGTCCAAATTCCCAGTTGCCCCAAACCACTGTTTGGTAACTTGCTCAAAGTCACACAGTAGGCAAATGAAGGTAGAAAAATTCAAACATTGTACCCTTGGCACAGGAAGTAGATCATTAACATGTTAGAGATTTATTCCTATGAGTTTACTGTCAGATTTCAATATTTTCATTCGATTTACTGGCATCAAAGCCCACTAAGTTACAGTCCCATCACTGAATGCGTCATCCCACCCTCAAAATTGGAATTTAAAAGGAGGAGTTAACAACTGGAGATGCTGTTTCTTAACCAGGGGTGGAGTGGCTTGATGTAACCAGGGAGAAGGGGTCACTCTTTTGCTTTGATTCACATGTTATAACTGCCCTATGCAATGCACATACAGGTGAGAATGAGCTGCATGGCTGCACCTACAAGATGACAGTTAACTAATTAGTAAGCACAAGGTAAGACAGGAAATTGTTACAAAAATGGTGATGCCTCTACCTGCCTCTGCACGTCTCTTAGTCTGATAACTAGAGAAATGAGAAAGATGAAGCATGGAGCAGTACCTCAGTATTTTAAGTGATATCATACCATCAAAGTTTAGCCTGCTGTGTTCATGCAGAGTAGTTTTACTTAGATCTGGTCTCTTGTATGCACATCTGGAGCTTACCTAAGTCCATGCAGCTGTGTATGTATGGTTTGGTTAGTTTATCTTTCGGAGCAGTCTTGCCTGTTTGTATCCAATGCCTGTGTAGTTTGCTTCAATGTAAGGTTCTGCCCTTGCTTGTAGCATTAAAAAAAAAAAAAAAAAACCTGGGGCTCAACAGGGAAACCGAGGCTTTACTCATAGTTAAGAATTTGTTAGATTTCATGGTGGGGAAACACTGATTAATGCCATTCACTGTGCATAGGAAGTGACAGAACAGTTTTAAACACTATTCTGCATCTTTCATCAGAAAGCAGTTATAAACCTTGCATTAATGATGTGCTTATGGGAAAGTACTGGTAGTCAAAAATGGTTGAATGTGCAGTAGAACTTAGTCTTACATCAGCTGTCTTAATCTCTTATACACTGCACCCCCTTGTACTCAGCCCTCATTTGACCAATAATTGAGTACAATGCAATTGACTAGTCACTACAGCAGCTGGCGTGACCTCAGAGGCTCCTTACAAAGAAAATACAGGGTGTAAACATGTCCTAAGCAGATAGACTAAAAAGTGCTATCACTTTACTTTGTCTCCTACTGACTATTAAAGGGTGACCTATGCCTGACCTACAGTGCACTCTCAAATCCAGCCCTGATGGAGATGCTACAAATCTGCAAGTCAAACAGCATGATCCAGGGATCTAAACTTAGTGACTCAGACAAAATATACTGGAGAGAGAGATGTTACTCAGAGATTGCCCCTTCTTTGGAAGAGGCTTCCTAGTCACATTAAGCAGAGCCCCTTCCCTGGCCCTCTACAAGCACAATTTGGATCTATGGATGGGGAAATCACAGATTGGACAAGGGCAATTTGTAAGATACTGAAAGGCATAGGCAGAAACTCATGCCATCCTGTTGCCCCTAGGGACCATAATATTGGGCTAGGGCCATTAGCCTATTAATCTCCTATGAGCCTATGTGCAACAACAACGCACACCATATAGTGCCCTTCTGAGGACCATTTATTTTTTATTTTATTTGAAATTTTTTCGGCCTGGAAATTAAAGAACATGTGATGTCCTTCCATATCACTGTTGCAGTATTCTTAACTAAACGGATTCCCTGCCATGGGTAGCCCAACATCCGGCCAGCATACCAAAGACATAACTCATGCGTATGCTCCCCGCTCAAGGCGTAGGGCATAAAGGTGACGTACAGACCTTATAACTTTGCAGTCCATCTGGACCCAATCATTATTCATCATTCTGAACGTTCCTTCCTTGTACATTGCTTACTAAGCTGTGCTTCAGATAAGTGCCTTGCTGGGGTTTCTTCTTATCCGTTCTTATTTAGTTATGTGAGTGTGCATGTCATCTAGAAAGGGAAAATGACAGTGTTGGAGGCAGATTCTCCATAGGGAAAATGACAGTGTTGGAGGCAGATTCTCCATAGGGAAAATGACAGTGTTGGAGGCAGATTCTCCATAAAGATTATTACAAATGGTGTCTCTCTTGTTTGGGTGCTTCTCACAACCATACAGAGTGTTCTATCTGAAAAGCTTTTGTCCCTAAGACTCTACATAGTAGTGTCTCTTCCTTGTCTAGTTAATTGGAGAACCAGCATCTTAAATTGTTGGCACAAGGTGCTATGGTGGAGTTTTCCTGTCTCAAAGGTCAGCCGTCTACCAAGAATAAGGCAAAAGAGCTAGGTCTGATTTGACTGCTGTCCCACCTCTCTCGGATGTCTCTCTAGAGGCTGATAAAAGCCCAGAGGATTGTCCAGCTGTTCCATTGTATTCCTCTGCTGCAACCATATCAGAGGCTGGCATGAATCTGACTTTTTGCATGACGGAGGCTCTGCAGACATCTGTTACTGATGTTGAGGTGGAACTTTGGCTGACTATTTCAGGGGGACTGAGGGGGATTCCACAGATACTTGTTCGGGAGGAAAGTACTATTACATTAGTTGAATGTAGGTAAGGGTCTGAACCACCTGGGGTGTGTAGGGCAGACATCCCTCAAAAAAAAAAAAAAACAGGGCTGTTTCCCTTGCTCCTACAGATCCCCAGTGTGAATGGCAGGATTTTACCTATAGGTTAATGCACTAATGGTCTTGAAGCCTCCCCAAGGAGTTTCTGTCCTTGCTCCCCCTAGGTCCTCTACCCCACACAAGAGGGTTAGAAAGCAGGACTCCTCTGAAGAGGAATTGGATTCTGGAGCAGTGTCTTTGGCATATTCCTCTCAGATCCCCTCTCTATTGGATTATGTCTCTGAGGAAGAAGACTCTATTAGCCCATACTCACCCTTTGAAAAACTCTATTTTAGGGATTCAATTTCAGGTATGAAGGAGTTCCCCAAGTCCTTGGCTGTCCCTCCTGTCTTGGCTGCCCTTTTAGATATCTTTTCAACAGCTTTTGCGGCCTCAGATTCTCAACCTCCAGCCCCTAAGAAAACTGACCAATTTTACAAAGTGCCTAATGAGTGTGAGTTTCTTTACAGATGTCCTTCTGCTCACCCTTCTGTAGTGTCTGTCTCTTCAGACAAACCCTCTAAGCTTTTGCCTTCTACTAACCTGCTTCCTTCAGACAAGGACTGTAAGGACATGGAATGGCTCGGCAAGAAGTTATATACTGCTGCCACCTTGTTCTTTTGGGCTATTAATTACCAGATCCATATGACCAGGTATGTTTTAGACTTACTTTCTCAGGCTATTTCTGATCTTCCTGATTCTGGAGGGGACAGCTTCCATTCTTGTCAGAATTACTTTAGGGTCTTCTGGCACAAGGCGTCATTCAAGCTGTGCCCCCTTCCCAAGAGGGGAAGGGACTTTATTCCTGAATGTTTCTGGTTCCCAGGAAGGAGACTCCTGGAGACCCATTTTGGACCTCTCTCAGCTCAACACCTTTCTGAAGATCCCTTCCTTTTGGATGTTATCCATTCAGACCCTGTTTTCTTTTCTTCTTACAGAAGTTTCCCTGGTCTGAAGGATGCTTATCTTTTCATCTGAAGTCATCCGTTTTTCAGGAAGTTTTTGCATTTCTCTGTTTTTTCCTTGCATTTTCAGTTCACTGCTATACCTTTTGGCCTTTTTACTGCCCCAAGGGTTTTCGCCAAATGCCTCTCATGTGATTGTTTTTTTCAGGATGAGAAGTCTTCAAATCTTTCCTCATCTAGAAGACCTACTCATTCAGACTTCCTCCCCCAAGACCTTGCTTTAGCACCTCTACTGTACTTGTTTGTCTCTTGCAAAGCTTGGGGTTTAAAATAAACTTTCAGAAATCAGTCCTGGTTCCTTCTCAGGATCATGTGATGTCCTTACATTCACCACTGCAGTATTCATAACTTATGGGATACCATGCCATGGAAGTCCATTAGGCTAGTCTACCAAAGCCTACTGTTGCTTTAAGGTATGGTGAACATCACCTAAATGTTCGTCACTTAGCGTAGGGCATAAAGGCAATGTTCAGGCATACTATCTTCAGAACTTCTTTGCTGCCAGTCTGAATGCTGTTTTTAACCATTGGTCTGTTTGCCTTTGTCCATTTTCTGTCATTTTTCTGTATGTTTGTATTCTAGTGATTATTCCTGTTTGCTGGAAGTCCTCATTGCTGCAGAGAAGTACCCAGTTAGGGTTTTTGTTCTTTTTCTTGAAATTTTTATGCTGTTTGGGGAGGGGGTTAATGTCATCCAGGAAGGGTAAATGCCAGTGTGTGAAACGGATTCCCCATGAAGACGGTCTCTAACAAGTGCCTTTTTTTTTGCTTAGGAGCTTCTCACGACCATACGTCTTGTTCGATTTGTCAGGCATTTGTCCTGAAAACCCTTTACAGTGGGCTTTCTTCCCTTTCATTGTATCTTGAGAACCTGTTTCTTAAGCTTCTTGCTAAAGATACTGTAGATGGAACTTCCTGCCCTGAGGGTCAGCCGTTAGGGAAGAAGAAAGTGATAAAGGTAAGATTGGATTCTTCCGCTGTCCACCCTCTGCTGGGTGTTTCATTAGAGGTTGTTACAAACCCGGAGGCTTGCCTGGCTGTATTGTTGGATTTCTCTGCCACATACGGGTTGGAAGCCGGCGAGGATCTGGTGGGCAGCATGTCCGGTGAGTCTTTGCAGCTGTGTATTTCAGATGTTTGGGGGACCCATACTTGATGGTTTCCAAGGCGGTTTATCGAGGTTCTGCAGATTCTTCTTAGGGAAGAAGTTCCTACTATCGTTGTGGAATCCCATCCTGAGTCAATGCCACCTTAGTTTTCTAGGATGGATGTTTCCTTAAAAAAGAAACAGAAAACTAAACATGTTTTTTCTGCTCCTAGGGATATACAAAGTGAGTGGCAGGCTTTTACTCAGGGGTTATTTCATGCTTTGCTATCATTAAGGTCTCCTGGGACGGCCACAGTGGTGCTGCCGCCTTACAGCAAGGGGTTCACCAGTTCAATTCTCGGCTGGGGTGCCTTCTGTGCGGAGTCTGCATGTTCTCCCTGTGGTCACGTGGGTTTCCTCCAGGTGCTCCAGTTTCCTCCCACATCCCAGAGACATGCTGTAGGTGGATTGGACACTCTAAATTGGCCCTAGGTGTGAGTGCATGTGTGTGCCTTCTGTGGGAGGTTGGGCTGGTAACTTGACACCATAAAACTCCACTGCCAATCATGAGAGGACAGGTGATCCGCTGTGGCGACCCCTTACTGGGAAAAAGCCGAAAGAAGAAGATGGTCATTAAGGTCTCCTCAAGAGGTTTTGGTTCCTGCTTCTCCTTGGTCCTCTTCTATGCTTAAAAACCCAGGGAATTGAATTCTTCTGAGGAAGTGTTGGATCCTGATGAAGAATCCATTACTTATTCTACCCAGATTCTTTCTCCTTTAGACTATGGGTTTGAGGAGGAGGAATCTAGTAGTTCAGATTCTCCTTCTGAGGAAATTTCCTTTGGGGACAGTCTCTAGGATGATGGCATTTTTTAAGTGGGATTTTGCCCAGGTTTCTGATGACCATAGCAAGTACTATGAGTTAATGCAGATGGAATCTCCTAAACCTGTGGCTATTCCTCCTGTTCTGGCTGCTTAAGTGGATGTTTTTTCCAGTGCCTCTAAAGTGCCTGATTCTCTGCTCCCTGCTCCCAAGAAATCTGATAGGTTTTATATAGGGTGCCTGAGGATTGTTCCTTTTTGTTCAAATGTCCTGCTGCTGACCCCTCTGTGGTGGTGTCTGTAGCCTCTGATAAGCCATCTCTATTGCTTCCTTCATCCAAGTTACTGCTTTTCGACAAGGACAGCAGAACCATGGACAGGCTGGGTAAGAAGGTTTATATTTCTGCTACCCTAGCTTTTAGGGCGGTTAATTATCAGACCATATATCTAGGTTTATGTTGACTCTTCTCAGGCTTGTCAACTTTTTTATCATCTTGCAGACTCTGCAAGTAAATCTTCTGCTCTTTCCATGGTAGGGACTTCCTCTT
The DNA here is from genome assembly GCF_019279795.1 of Protopterus annectens. Taxonomy (NCBI): domain Eukaryota; kingdom Metazoa; phylum Chordata; order Ceratodontiformes; family Protopteridae; genus Protopterus; species Protopterus annectens. Next base: position 547,077,724 of record NC_056726.1, read on the forward strand.
ACGTGGTTCATAATTCTATCAAATGTAGTTATGATGCAGAAGATGCCTGTTCTAGGGTTGATTCAGTAATGAGTATGTATTCTTGGCTTAGGCTTCAACCTTTACCTGATGATATTAAGGCTAAGTTGATGGATGCTCCTATGCATAATAAACTTTTGTTTGGGGAAGTGACTGCTGGTTTTAAGTCTCTTCAGGACAAGGGGAAGACCTTACAGGAACTTAAACATGTATTTGTTTCTCCTGTGCCTAAAATTCAGAGAAACTACCCTTCTAAGCCAGCCTTTGTTTGTAGGCAATCCTCACCCTCCTGCTAAAGGTAAAAAGGGTGGTAAATGGGCTCCTCCTGCTAAGGCCAGTCAAACTGCAGGGATTCAAAAGCCTTTCTTTCCTGACAAACCAGGTGCTGTCTGACTATCTGCCTGTTCCCAGCCACAGTCCTATTTCTCTTTCTATTTGGCTTAGAATCACCCAGGATTCATGGGTTGTGTCAGTCATTCATCAGGGTTACTTCATTGTGTGAATTTTCTGTCCTCCTTTTATGGGCATTCCTTAGCCTTGGGAGCAACTTACTTTTCTCCCCAGAGTTTCTTTGAGATCTCTTGTCTCAAGGTACTGTTCAGGATGTGCCTGTTTCCCAATGAGGGAAGGGATTTTATTCAAGAATGTTTCTAGTGCCCATAAAAGAGGGTACTTGGAGGCAGATTCTCAACCACTCTCATCTAAACTCTTTTCTAAAGATGCCTTCCTTTCAGATGTTGTCCCTTCAGACCCTGGTTCCTCTCTTGCTCCCTCAGACCATTCTGGTATCTCTGGATCTCAAGGATGCTTATCTCTATAATCTGATCCATCCTGTCTTCAAGAAGTTTTTGCATTTCTCTGTTGCTTCCTGACATTTTCAGTTCTGTGATTTTACCTTTGGCCTTTCTACTGCTCCAAGGGTGTTCACGAAATGCTTCATTCCTGTGATTGCTTTTTGTAGGCTTCAAAGGATCCAAATATATCCTTACTTAGATGACCTGTTAATTCAGGCATCCTCTCCTTCTTCATTTTGACATTTCTTCTGTTCATTGCCTGAAGTTCACAATAAACTTCAAAAAGTCTTCCCTCAGATCATGTATTTCTGGGTTGCAGGATTCAGATGGTGCCAAGCTGACATCCATGCCTCCTTTAAAGGCCTTAACTATCATTTCTTACTTTCAAACTCTTCTTCCGCTGGCCTCCATTACAGCCAGGGAGTTTCTGAGAGCTGTAGGTTTCATGGCTTCCACCATTCTGATACTCCCTCTGGACAGACTCCACATGAGAAAGTTCCACTGGTTTCTGAAGTCAGTGTGGAGTAGATGTATGCATTCTCTAGACTTTACAGTTTCTCTTCTCCCTTGTCTCAAGAATGAACTTCTGTGTTGGATTCAGCAGTTGTTTCTGAATCGAGAGTTCCCTTTTCATCCTCCTCTTTCCTCTCAGGATCTGTTCACAAACACTTCAGATGTGGGATAGGGAGCAACATTTGGCTCCCTGAAGGTTCAGGGAGTATTGTTGCCTTGTCAGCAGTATGAACACATCAACATCAAAGAGATGAGAGCTCTTATGTTGGCTCTGCAGGCCTTTCATCCTCTTTTCTGTCCAGGGCCTCTCTAGGTATTCACAGACAAAACCATAGTTATGTGGTATATCAACAAATGGGGGGTATGGAGATCTTACCTCCTTTGCCAGCTGGCACTTTTAGTATGGGATCTGGCTGTCAAGTATCAAGTGACTCTTCCCGTAGTTTATTTTTCTTCAGATCAGAGCATTCTGGCAGACACTGTGAGCAGGTCCTTCACTCAATCCCATGAATGGATGCTTCATGGGGATGTGTTTCTGGACATTGTTCACCAGAGGGATACTCCTCAAGTAGATCTCTTTGCCTTCCCTCTGAGCAATCAACTTCCTCTGTTTTGTGCCAGAGTCCCAGGTCCTCTGGTGTGTAAGGTGGGCTCCTTCTCATTTTCTTGTTAGGGGATGTTTCTTTATGCATTCCCTCCCCTTCCTCTTATTCCAGCAGTCCTGTTCAAGATTCAAGCAGGATGCTCCCAAAATCTGTTGGTGACTCTCCTTTGGTTGTGACACCACTGGTTCCCTCTACTTCTGCATCTAGCCAAAGGCAATCATCACAAGTTACCTCATAGGGTGGACCTGCTCACACAAGACAAGGGATCTCTCATCTATCTCCATCTGTCCACGCTTCAACTGACACCGTGTGATAAGGTTTTGATTCCTCATAGACACCTTTTTTTTCTGAGGATGTGCTGCAGGACCTGCAGGAGGCCAGCAAACCTACTACTAAGAAATCCTACTTATCTAAATGGAAGAGGTTTTCTATTTGGTGTCCTTCTCGTAACCTGGACCCACTTATTGTATATGTTCCTTTGGTTCTCTCTTACTTGTTTGAGTTGCTCATTGTTGGTTTAGTCTATTCTTCTATTAAGGCCCATTTATCAAAGTTTTCTGCTTGTCTGCCTTTAACTCCTCCTCTAGCTTCTAGATTTGAGACCAAGCAATTTCTTAAAGATGTCCTTAATATTACACCACACATGAGAATTTAGGTGATGTTTAGTGTACCTTAAAGCAACTGTAGACTTTAGTAGATTGGCTGGACGACGAGCTTACACAACAGGGAATCCCATAAGTTATGAATACTGCAGTGGTGAAGGCAACAGCATATACCATTATGGTGAAATTTTACACAACTGTACTTTTTTCAGTTGCAGGCTCCAGGCCTTCTCCCAGTGCTCATTCTCTAATCATATTTTTTTTCTTTTCCTTCTTCCTCTGGTTTCAATAACAGCTAGGAGGTTTCTAAGGTTACTAGGTTTCATGGCTTCCATCATTCCTATGTTAATGTTGCCAGGCTTCACATGAGAAAGGATCAGTGGTTCCTAAAGTCAGTTTGGCTCCAACACGGTCATCATCTAGATTTTCTAGTTCCTCTTCTTCCATACCTCAAGCTGAAGTTTCATTGGTGGATTCATCAGCTGTCTCTCAACCTGGCACTTCTTTTTCAGCCCCCACTTTCCACTAACTTTTTTCAGATGCCTGAGACATGGGTTTGGGAGCCTGTTTTGATCCCTGAAGGTCCAGGGTCACAGGCCTCCTCATCAGAGGTCAGGCCGTATCAATATTGAGGGGAAGAGAGTTCTCCCTTTCACCCTTTAGACCTTTAATTCCCTTTTTTCTTCCAGTTCCTCTTAAAATCTTTACAGACAATACCACGGTGAAGTGGTACATCAACAAACAAAGATGGACATGGTCCTACCTTCTTTGCAGGCTAGCTCTTCAAGTTTGGGATCTATCTGTCCAGTATCAAGTGACTCTTCGGGCTATATACATTCTTTCAGAACAAAATATAGTGGCAGACTCTTTGAGCAGGTCCAAAATATAGGCTCACGAATGGATGCTTCTGGACATTGTCCATCAGTGGGGTACTTCTCAGGCAAATCTTTTTGCATCCTCATTGGACAGTTTCCTTTTTTCTTTTTTGCACCAGATTCCCCAGTCCTCTGGCTTGAAAGGTGGACACCCTATCTTTTTCTTGGAAGGGGATGTTTCGTTATGCCTCCCCCCTTCTTCTAATTCTGTGGGTCCTACTGAAGATAAAACAAGACTCCCCCAAATTCTATGTGACATCAATAGGGCTTGTTAGCGGGACAGATTTGTGTTCCAGAGACTCCCCCTCTGTGGAATAGACAACCTCTGCATGTCAGTACCTCTTTACCCCTTTTTAAGCACAACCTGGATAACTGGATGGGAAACAGAAAATACACCCCTGGAGTTCCACCTGTGTCCCTGCTGGACAGGGGCATCAGCTGCTGACTTGTCTAAACATGGACTAAACTCTTGGCTAGGCTTATAAGGGCATCAGGTCCAATAGGCTAGTAACTTCCTATAGTTTTGTTGATGGCTCCCTTTTGGCCCAGAGAGCATTGGCTCTGTCCTCTTCTGCACCTAGCTAAGAGCAATCGCCACAAGTTACCTCAGGGTGGACCTACTCGCACAGGACAGGAGGTCTCTCGCCCATTCTCTCTCCTCCAGTCTTCAACTGACATTGTACGTGATAGAAAAAAGATGCCTAAAAGGTATCAAAACCCCTTATGGTTCTGCAGGAGGTCAGGAAACCCATTGCCTAATCCTATATGCCCAAATGGAAGAGATTTTCTGTTTGGTGCCTTGCTCGAAAACCAGGATCCACTTTCTGTGGAGATCCCTCTAGTTCTCTCTCATTTGTGTGAATTGCTCCATGCTGGGTTAGCATATTTTTCTATTAAAGCTCATATTTCAGCTATTTCTACTTGTCTGCCATTAACTCCTCCTCTGGCCTCTAAGTTTGAGGTCAAGGAATTTCTTAAAGGCGTCCTTCATATCAGACCTCCCAAGAACCCTATTCCACCTTCTTGGGGCCTTAATTTTGTTCTTGAAAAACTAACTCGAACCCATTTAAGTCTGCAGCTTCTACTTCATTACAGCATTGTACATGGAAGACTGTTCTTATTTTGGCCCTTACTTCAGCTAAGGCAGTGCCTGAACTCCAGGCTCTTATGCCTGTTCTTCCTTTTTTATTTTTCATAGGGACAAGGTGTCTCTTCATACTAATCCTTTTAGCCCAAGGTGGTTAATAAGTTGTCTCTTAATCAGTCTATTAATTTGCCCTCCTTTTTGATAAGACTAAGGTCATCCACAGATCTGAGCAACTTTTTATTTCCTTTCAACCTGGATCTCTAGATTTGGCTGTTTATAAGCAAACCATTTCTTCATGGCTCTCAAAGACCATTTCTTTTTGTTACTCCTTTCTTGGCAAGTGCCTTTTTGCCTCTCTAAAGACTCATTTTGCCAGAGGTGTGGCTTCCTCTGGTGTTTTTTTTTTTCAAAGCGTTGCATACCAATTTCATCCTTCAGGCTGCTACCTGGACCTCACCTTTACTAAACATTACAGATTGGATGTTGTTTCCGGAGCAAGAGTTGGCTTTTCTAGAGCTACCCTGCTTGGGTTTCTTAAGGGCTGTTTTGGGCTTTCCTCCTCCTAAGTTTCCTCTTGTGCTTTTGTACTCTCCCGTTAATTAATAATACCGTGGAAGTGATATGTAAGGACATAATACGGTTGTGTAAAATCTTACCATAACAGTAGATGTACTCGTCTTCACTCTTGGCAGTATTCGCTCCCCCCCCCCCTTTCAGTAGATGTACTTGTCTTCACTATTGCAGTATTCGACCTCCCCCCCTTTCAGTAGATGTTCTTGTCTTCATTCTTGGCAGAATTCGCTCCCTCCGCCCTCTTTCAGTAGATGTCCTTGTCTTCACTATTGCAGTATTCACTCCCTCCCCCCTTTCAGTAAATGTCCTTGCCTTCACTATTGCAGTATTCACTCCCTCCCTCCTCCCCCTTTCAGTTGATGTCCTTGTCTTCACTATTGCAGTATTCACTCCCTCCCACCTCCCCCTTTCAGTAGATGTCCTTGTCTTCACTATTGCAGTATTCGCTCCCTCCTCCCCCTTTCAGTAGATGTCCTTGTCTTCACTATTGCAGTATTCGCTCCCTCCTCCCCCTTTCAGTAGATGTCCTTGTCTTCACTATTGCAGTATTCACTCCCTCCCTCCTCCCACTTTCAGTAGATGTCCTTGTCTTCACTATTGCAGTATTCGCTCCCTCCCTCCTCCCCCTTTCAGTAGATGTCCTTGTCTTCACTATTGCAGTATTCGCTCCCCCCCCCCTTTCAGTAGATGTCCTTGTCTTCACTATTGCAGTATTCGCTCCCTCCTCCCTCTTTCAGTAGATGTCCTTGTCTTCACTCTTGGCAGTATTCGCTCCCTCCTCCCCCTTTCAGTAGATGTCCTTGTCTTCATTCTTGCAGTATTCACTCCCTACCTCCCTCCTCCCCCTTTCAGTAGATGTCCTTGTCTTCACTATTGCAGTATTCGCTCCCTCCCTCCTCCCCCTTTCAGTAGACGTCCTTGTCTTCACTATTGCAGTATTCGCTCCCCCCCCCCCTTTCAGTAGATGTCCTTGTCTTCACTCTTGGCAGTATTCACTCCCTCCTCCCCCTTTCAGTAGATGTCCTTGTGTTCACTATTGCAGTATTCACTCCCTCCCTCCTCCCCCTTTCAGTAGATGTCCTTGTCTTCACTATTTGCTCCCTCCCTCCTCCCCCTTTCAGTAGATGTCCTTGTCTTCACAATTGCAGTATTCATTCCCTCCCTCCTCCCCCTTTCAGTAGATGTCCTTGTCTTCACTATTGCAGTATTCTCTCCCTCCCTCCTCCCCCTTTCAGTAGATGTCCTTGTCTTCACTATTGCAGTATTCGCTCCCTCCCTCCTCCCCCTTTCAGTAGATGTCCTTGTCTTCACTATTGCTGTATTTGCTCCCTCCATCCCTCCTCCCCCTTTCAGTAGACATCCTTGTCTTCACTATTGCAGTATTCGCTCCCCCCCCCCTTTCAGTAGATGTCCTTGTCTTCGTTCTTGGCAGTATTCACTCCCTCCTCCCCCTTTCAGTAGATGTCCTTGTCTTCACTATTGCAGTATTCGCTCCCTCCCTCCTCCCCCTTTCAGTAGATGTCCTTGTCTTCACTATTGCAGTATTCACTCCCTCCCTCCTCCCCCTTTCAGTAGATGTCCTTGTCTTCACTATTGCAGTATTCGCTCCCTCCCTCCTCCCCCTTTCAGTAGATGTCCTTGTCTTCACTATTGCAGTATTCGCTCCCTCCCTCCTCCCCCTTTCAGTAGATGTCCTGTCCTTGTCTTCAGTATTGCAGTATTCACTCCCTCCCTCCTCCCCCTTTTAGTAGAAGTCCTTGTCTTCACTATTGCAGTATTCGCTCCCTCCCTCCTCCCCCTTTCAGTAGATGTCCTGTCCTTGTCTTCAGTATTGCAGTATTCGCTCCCTCCCTCCTCCCCCTTTCAGTAGATGTCCTTGTCTTCACTATTGCAGTATTCGATCCCTCCCTCCTCCCCCTTTCAGTAGATGTCCTTGTCTTCACTATTGCAGTATTCGCTCTCTCCCTCCTCCCCTTTTCAGTAGATGTCCTTGTCTTCACAATTGTGGTATTCGCTCCCTCCCTCCGCCCTGTTTTGCTGTACTCTCTTCCTTTTTTGTCCTTTCTGGATGCACATGTCCCTCATACTTTCTAGGGCTGCTGTTCCTTCTGGGACTATTCAGTTCTTAGGTACGTGTGTCTGTACATTACCTTTATGCCCTATGCCTTAAATGGGGAGTATACATGTGACATACAACATCTGTAAAATTCTAAGGTTTTGTATACTGGCTGGACATTGGGCTAGCCATGGCAGGGGATCCATTTAGTTAAGAATACTGCAAATGTGAAGAGGACAGATACTGTTATGGTTAAGATTTTGCACAGCTGTAATTTACAAGTCATGCGGATAATATTTATGTGAATATGTGCCAGAACAGTGGAAACAGGTCTACAATATTTACATACTACTACAATAAGCTGTTATGCAATACGTGAACCAAGTTATCAATAGTAAATCCAAGAATGCATAGCATTAGAGGAGAAAAAGATATAGTGTGAGTGAAGGTGGAACTGAAGATGCTGATGATTAGTGTATGCCCAATGTTAGCAAAGTTGTACTTTGCTTGTTTTTGAGGATGCGTTTCTAGCTGTGACTAGAGCTTTGGTTATGAAGAAGCATCTTTCAGCTGGGGTAGGAGAGATTCCCTAAGTTTTGTCCCTAGAATGTAAAAGTGGTGATCAGAGCCATACAGCTTGGATCTGAGGGTTTAAAGGAGACATCCAGAGTGGTTATGATTCCTCTGATTGTAAGATGTTTTTATCTTATGAGCATTGTGACTAAATGGAGGCAGATTGGCATAATGGTTAAGGTCTTTGTCTCACGTGTACAAGGTTTGATTCTGACCTGTGGTTATTGGCGCACGTGTGAGTGTGTGTAAGTGTATGTATGTATGTATATATATATATATATATATATATATATATATATATATATATATATATATATATATATATATATATATATATATATATATATATATATGAATATGAAAACCACTGCAAATTAGGAGCCCTATACAGACCAGCATTTCACGGACAGTACCACCAAAAAAGCTCTCGACAAAACTTACTTGCTCCCTCCTTATTATATGGTACCCCAATTTTTACTACCCTGCACTCATCTCCACAAAATAAGCTCCTGCTACGATAAAATTGCCAAATTTGCCAGAGATGGCTCATCACCTTAACCTCGTTCAACTGTCTGTAACACACAAAATTGTCAACAATCCAAACAACTGCCTTAAGAACATTTTAATACTCTATAACCACACCAGAACCCTTTGCTCTGAAAATAAACGACTCATAACTGTTCATATACTAAAGAAAAGACCCGGGCACTGCTTTTACCCATCTGTTGCTAAACTATGGAACTTATGTCCAACCACCATAAACACCATTAGCTGCTTCAACAAATTTAAACTCACCCTAAAGAACTACCTACTAAATACTAAAATGTGCCCCTACATCTATCCAAATAGATAAACATCCTACTATCCCTGAGCCTTCGTCTAGCTTATCCCAATCTTTACCCATCAAAACCAGTAGGAAACTCTTTTTGACTTTTACTTTTTTACTTTAAACAACTCTACTTACTATAAATCTCATTAACCTTAGCTGTCATTCTAATCCCTCATCCCTTTAAAACTACCCCACTAGTGACTTTTCTTTTCCTTTATTAATTCTTTCAACCTAACACTAACCCTTTATTGATCTTTTCCTTTCTTAACTTTCAACCTGTTTCAATATTTGCAGAAAAAGTGTGTATGTACATACATACATATCTATCTATCTATATATATATATATATATATATATATATATATATATATATATATATATATTAAAATACTCTGTTTTTCTGTGATATTATAACTTCCCACAATTTATTAGTCTCTCATTTTATTGTACTGCATTTTCTGTAAATTCTTGTAAAATACTGTGTAATCATAATGTGTTTGCAGAGCTTTTCTCCTCGGGCCTCCTCTGAAAATGGACTTATGTCCCAGTCGGACTTTCCTGGTCAACAAATGTCAATAAATAAAATTATATATATATATATATATATATATATATATATATATATATATATATATATATATGTATATATGTATATACACAGACACACACACACACACACACACACACACACACACACACACACACACACACACACACACACATATTAGATCTGTGAAATAAACTCTGAAGTGACAATGAACTCCTCCCCCAAGAAGCATCTCAGCATCCTGGACTTTTCCTCTGTTGCAGCCCTTGCTTAATGATGCTATGCTTGTTGTTCGTAAACAGATTCTGATTGTTTATGTAAGACGGGGAACAGTTTTTCAAAAAGCCTTCAGCACAATGATCTCGTCTCATCAGATATACTAAAGCAAATGCCTTTAACTTTCTGGCCAAGTGTATACCTTACCACCACATACCTCAGCACCTGGACACTTTTTTGTACTTGGTAGATATTCAGAAGCATAAGGCACTTTTTTGTAAACCTTTTGGTATGAAGTCTGTTTTGTAGTCTATACAGTTTTTGCTTAGATTCAAACATATTTCAAGACCAGTGAGTCTCATGAACATTCTCAAAGTACCCTCCCTCCCTCTGGCAACAATTCCTCTTTCCAGGAGGGTCATACCACTTAGTCCTGGAGTAACATTGTGGATTCACATCCTGTCACCTAGTTTATGTTTAAAGCAAGATAGTGGGTTGCACAGTTTAACGGTCAGTGTGTGTGAGGGGGTTATTCCAGAGGTTTAGGAGGTGCTGTGTTACAGACTTTCCCTCCACTGTATTTTATTTATCTATTGGTGTGTGACGCCCCTGCACTAGCCCAGTAATCAGGGAGCCTCAGTCCTCACCACTGGCAAAAGTGAGGGACATGCACAATGGGAGGATGACAAGTACATACACAGTATAGTAAAAATTCCCTTAAGCGCACACAGAGATCACAGTCAGTCTGGGACTGGTTTCTCCCTCTTTCTCCAGATCCCCAGTAAGACTGCCCACTGGCTATAGGGTTAAGATCTCAGCTGAGGGGTCAAGCCAAGACCTCCAGTAACCTCTCTGTCCAACTAGTGCTTCGTGTCCCTGCCCAAGTAGCTGACACACACGCACATTGAGATTTGATTTATATACAAACATAGACACTCTTGGGGAAGGCTGGCACAGGTTTACTAGCTATGCCCCCTTCTGCCCAGACTATAAGGTAGTTATCACTGTCACCAACCCCCCCCCCCTATCAGCTACTAGAATGCCCTTACAAAGGGTTACCAGTCCTACTGTATAATGTAACTATTATCCAAATGGTAAGTATGACCAAGATAGGTTTAAATATATTTAATAATAAATAATAAAACAAGACAATACTCAAACAACACAGTAACTGCAGTTCAGAATCACAGGAAATATTTTAAAACTGCATTTCAGGACAGTCTGGAATACAGAAAACATCTAACTAATCCTTGCTATATTCCTATCCATCTCTAAAAGAAATACTATGACTAAGTCTTACTTACAGACAGCATGCAGGCAGAAGTACTGAGTAGGTTTTTCTGGGTCCAAGACAAGAGACAAAATGCACAATCGCTCTCTCAGGGAGTTCTTAAATTACTGTCAAACATTACTGCTGGGTCAACTTGGATGACATCACTTTTTGTCACCTGTCTTCAGTTTCCTGGCTAACAGAAACTAACATAATTTTAACATCTATGCGTGAGAAGTACATATCTCTCAGAAGTTTGCAGAACATGGAAATTGTAAAACAATCAAACACTTTTCCATTTGAAACCTAGTAATTATTTTTGTTTCAAGACCATAGAAACACCTCTAGCTCTTGATATTGTGTCTGCTTCACCGAAACTGAGAGATAAGAGAATCATAAAACTCTCTAATTTCCACTTATTTTCTTGAAGTTTTGTAAGTTAACTCTGTATGTTCCAGCCTCTGCTATTAAAACATATGTGCATTTGCACAGGTGTATAGTTTATATACATTTGTGTTCTTTTCCAGTAGGGTACAAAGTGGACGCACCCTTGAAGCTCAGTACTGTACAAACCCTGTTCAACACACACTTCTGCACCAGTGGTTTAATATACACATAACATATGGTTCTCATGCATTTATAAGACAAGCATATGACTCTTATTAATATTCACAAATGACATATGACTATTTACATAATTTCAAATAGCTGGGCTGGCAGTGTCACAACCCCCCCCCCCCAAAAGCCAAAAAAAAAAAACTCAAGCTAGTTTTTCAAGTGACCCTTGAGAAAGGTTCAACCATCTTAAGCAGCCTATCTGGGAATACCTTACCCAATTGAGAGCCCATCTGCATTAGAATTGCTAACCCCTCTGCGGTGCCGCACTGTCATATCATATGTTTGCAACCCTAGGCTCCACCTTAGTAACTTTACATTTTGCTGGCTGGCTCAATGTAGCCATGTTAAGGGATTGAGTTCTGTAACTTCAGTGAATTTCCTTCCATGCAGATAAGGCTGAAGTTTCTGCAGTGCCCACACTATGGCTGCACATTCCTTTTCTACAGCTGCATAGCATTCCTCCCTGGGTTGGTGCCTATGACTGAGATATACCACTGGGTGCTCTTCTCCCTTTGAGGAAACCTGGCTAAGTACAGCCCCCATCCCATGGTTTGAAGCATCCACCTGCAGAACAAATTCTTTGCTGTAATCTAGACTGGCTAACACAGGGGGTCCTCCCAAAGCTTCTGGAATGTCTGCTCAAATGCCTGGGTTCACACCACCTTATCTGGCCTGTATTTTCTTGTCAGGTTTGTGAGGGATAGCAGCTATGGTACTATAACTAGGGATGAACTTTCTTTAGTACCCTGCTGTCCCTAAGAATGTCTTCACTTCCTTTTTGGTAACAGGAGAAGACCATGCCTGAATGGGTTCCACTTTGGCAGGTTCTGGCCTGATCTTACCACTCCCTACTCTATGTCCCATGTAGGAGACCTCTGCCATTCCCACCTGACATTTGCTGGGCTTAATGGTCAACCCAGCCCTCTGCAGTTTGCCCAGCACCTCCCTGACCTGCTGAAGGTGCTCTTGCCAGGAATGGCTGTGGATGGCAGTATCATCTAGATGAGCAAGGACAAAATCTCCTGCTCCTGCTAGGATATAATCTACCAGCCTCTGGAAAGTTGCTGGGGCATTTTTCATCCCAAAGGGCATCTTCGTGAACTCATACAAGCCAAAAGGAGTCACAAAGGCTGATCTCTCTCTAGCACTGGGAGTCAAGGGCACCTGCCAGTAACCCTTTGAAAGCTCAATAATTTTTATTTATTTATTTTATTTATTTTACATTTGTTGACCGGGCTAGTCCAGCTGGATTAATGTCCATTTTCAGTGGTGGCCTGGGGAGAAAAGCTCCAGAGGATTGAAACAGTTATTGGAAATACAATTATATTATAGAAAGGGAAAAATTGTAAGTACAAACATTAAATATCTTAACTAATTAAGTGAGGTCATAGGTTAGAACTAGCAAAACAATATAATAAGGTATCAAATCTAAACACAAACTTTTTTTTTTTTTTTTTTTTAGTGAGTTAAGTAATATTTACAATAAAGGGATAATAACTCAGTTGGAGTAAAAGATGAAAAGCAAGTGGATGAAAAAGTTTATAACAAATATGAGGGTGTCTACAGGCTAGTCTGGGTTGGTACAAGAGCAAAGCCAGAATTTATTAAGATGTATGGAAAGTTGTTTCTTAAATAGTTGGAGAGTAGGCAAAGAGGACAAAGTAGATGGAAGATTGTTCCATATTTTGCCTATTGAGTTAGAGAAAAGGGAATTGCCTGCAGAATTCATAATTTTGGTACTATTAACAAGTGATTTATCAGAGGAGCGTAGTTGTTTCAGGTTGATATAAGGAGTCAGGAGGTTGGAAAGAGCTGGTGTTTTAGAAGATTGGTGTAGAATTTTGTATGCTATTAAGAGTTGTTGAAAAATGAGCTTGTTAGGGAGTTCCAGCCAGTGTAGTTGTTTTAGGTTTATACAGTGATGAGCTCTGAATTGGGAGGAGGTGGCAAAGCGGGCAATATTGTGGTAAGATGTAGTAAGTTTCTTAAGGTTACTTTTGGATAGATTAGTGTAAATAGAGGAAGCATACAGAAGGGTAGAGATAAGGTGTGTTTGGGCTAAGGTTATCCTAGCTTCAGGTGTGAGGAAGGGCTTTATTCTGTATAGGGATCCAATCTTTTTATTAACGGCTTTTATTGTAGTGTTGATGTGGCAATCATAGTTGAGATTATTATCGCTAATTACACCAAGAAGTTTGGTTGAGGAGTCAGGAGAGATTACTGTGTTGTCAGTTGAAGTAATACAGAAGTTTGTCAAAGTAGATTTACGGGTGGGTGGGAAGAGTAATAATTTAGTTTTTTTGGGGTTAAGGAGTAGACAGCGGTTGGAGAACCACTGTTCAACAGTTGAGAAGGCTGATTGTGTTAGAAACTGGAGTTCAGTTTGAGAAGTGGCAGTACAGATTATAGTGGAGTCATCTGCATATTGTATGCAGGTAGTATTAGGAAGAGATGATTGAAGGTCATTAATAAAGATAGAAAAGAGAAGAGGGCCTAGGATAGACCCTTGAGGTACTCCTAAAGATATAGGAAGGAGAGCAGAGAGAGAATTTTTCCAGAGTACAGCTTGCTGACGATTTGCAAGATAGGAAGAGAACCAGGTAAGGGAAGAAGGCTCCAGGGCCAGAGATTTTAGAGTGTGCAAGAGAAGTGTGTGATTAACTATGTCAAAGGCTTTTGAAAGGTCTATGAAAAGTGAGGATGTAAGTTTATTGTTGTTGCGGTTTAGGTTAATAGTGTTGGTGAAGGAGAGAAGAGCTGTAGTACTGTGATCAGGTCTAAAACCATGTTGTGTGTCAGCCAGAAGGCCATTCTTGAGGAGGTGGTTGAGCAGTTGTTTATGTATGCATTTTTCTGTGATTTTAGCTAAGGGGGATAAAAGTGTTATGGGACGATAGTTGGAGTAGTTGTAAGATTTGCCTCCTTTATGGAGGGGTATGATATGAGATATTTTCCAGATTGCTGGGAAAATACCTTCTTTTATTGATCTGTTTATTAAGATAGAGACAGGGTAAGCAATGGCCTTTGCTGCTAGTTGCAGGAATTCAGCAGGAAGTTTGTCTGCAGAAGGGGGTGGTAGGTTTGAGTTTTTGAATGAGAGATTGTATATATGAGGTAGATACAGGTTGTAGGTGAAGGGGAGGAATGGTATTTATGAAGGTATTTGGAGATAGTTGAGAAGTATCAGGAGATAGTTGGTTGGCTAGAGTTTGTATAGAATTAGTGAAGAAGGAATTAAAGTTATTGGCTGTTATTGTGGGATTGTCAGGGTCAGAATCCTGAGGGTTTGGTGTAATTATTTGGCCTGGGGTCAGGAGACTATTAATACTCGACCAGAATTTTTTAGGTTCATTTTTGGTGGTTTTTTGAAGTTGAAAGTAATAGTTCTTTTTGTCTGTTAGGATGGCTTTTTTAGTACTATTTCTAAGCTCTCTAAACTTTTGATGGTTTATTTGACTTTTGGTGGAGCACCACTTATGCCAAGATTTATTTCTGAGGGCGATTTTATGTTTTGTATTTGAGGTTAGCCAGGGAGCAGTTTTAGTTTTAGTTCTAATGGTTCGACTTGGGGCGTGTTGATTAAGTATTGCTAGGAAGGTTGAGTTGAAGTGTTCCACAGCTTTGTTGAGTGGGAGATGTTTTAGAGGGGCCCAATGACATTGGAATAGTTCAGCTTGAAACTGATCAGGGTTAAAATGTTTTTTTGAATGAAGAGTTCTAAAAGTTGTAGGTAAGGTTAGGTTTGTTTTGCTTCTAATGATAAAGGTAAGTGAGTGGTCACTAAGGTTGTCAGGAAGGATGCCTGTTTGGTAGGTTTGCTGGGGAGTATTGGTCAGAATCCAGTCTAAGGTAGTAGCTTTATTGTTTGTTTTCTTGATTCTAGTGGGGCTATTGATAAGTTGTTTGAAGCCAGAGAGGCTGATATGTGAGGTAGGGTTAGTGTTATTACAGGTGTGCCAATCTATATTTAAGTCACCTAGAACTAGAGTTTCCTGTGGAAGTTTGATAGAAAGTTGGTAGAGTATATCTTCAAGGGTGTTGATGTTGTTTCCTGGGGGGAGATATGCACAGATGATGTTAATGGCTTTATTGGTATTGAGTTGTATTTTAGAGCAAATAACTTCCACACAAGGATTTTTAGTAAGAGTAAGGTCTTGAGGAATCAGTTTTAGATTCGCTTTATGCAGAATGGCTACCCCACCTCCTTTCTTGTTAGTGCGATCAAGTCTAGTAATGCTATAACCAGGTGGGGTAATTTCTGTGTCTTTAAGTGAGGGTTTTAACCAAGTTTCAGATAGGCATAAAATATCAAACTTTTCAGTTTCAAGAAGGGCATGGAGTTGATCAATTTTGTTACAGATGCTACATATATTAAGATGGGCAATGGACAAAGAGTTAGAAGGTTTAGAGCAAGAGAGAGATGAAGGTTTAGTTTGGTTTTGTTCTAAATTGGTTATAGTATGATGTGGGCCTGGATTAGGGTGAATATCACCATCTTGTAGTAAGAGGAGAAGAGTAGGATATATTTGTGGTTTAAGATTATAATGAATAACATATGTTTTTTTGGTATAGGTTTTTCTGAACTTGCAGTGTACTATTCTGTGATATTTGGATAGAAGGTAAATGGACTGAGAGGGTGAATGCAAAAAGGATGAATCTACAGGTGTTGTATTTGTTGAGGTGCATTTAGAGGGCAGTAGAGGAGAAATAATCTGAGAGTATTCATAAGAAGTTATGATGTAGGTAGTTAAAAGAGATGAAAATAATAGAATTAAGATGAATGGTCTTAGTAATGCGTGGATAGATAGAGTTGGCATAGTGGATTCAGAGGAGGTTTGTAGGGAAGTAGGATGTAGTATGATGAAGTAATGATTAATAGGAGTAATTAGAGAAGGTGGGGTAGGAGACAGGAAAAGTGTTTAAGAACGTGGAGAGTGAGTATATATGATCAAGGAAGGTGTGGTGAAATAAGAGGTTTGTACAGAGATTTGATTGGAGGGGAGGTGTAAAGGGGTGTGTCCTTATTGAGTTAAAAGTAGGACCCCTGGGGGTGGGTGGGAATTGGGGGTAGGGAGCGGGTAGAGCCAAAGAAGAAGGCGAAAAACAATCAGTGAAGTGCTCAGAAAGAAGGTAAGTAATGCAAGGGGATGTAAATAGATATGGTGATAAGAGATAGGAGCAAGTAGAAGCTAGAAGTATCAGAGCAAGTAGAAAGAGAAAAGTGGAGCAGAAGGGGCAAACAGTAGGTGTGATAGAGAGTTGGCTAGGTAGAGGCAATTTCCAGAGGAAAAACCCTAGTAGAAGGGGCCACCTAATGACTGCAGCAGATATAACAATAATTGCTGCTTACAGGGCTTGTGGTTTAAAATGAGAGGCAAGTAGCTAGGGATATTATTGGGAAGTATAGGATAAGTTGGAGGAGGAGGAGGGGGGGTTAGTTGCTGGCTACTGGCAGTGCTGACTTTGAGTTTTACAAATTCACTGGGAGTGCAAGATACAAAAAGATTAAGACAAGCAGGAGCTCTAGGACATACTTTGTTATCTTTCCACGTGTAGGCTCCACAAGGTGGGATAGCGTTTGTTCCTTAAAGTAGGAGAGGAGAATAGCAGTTGTGGATGGGATGCAAAAACCCAGATCTACAGGTGGTCAGGGGGGTTATACTGCTAGGAAAATAAGGAAGAAAGGAAATATTTTAGATAAAGAACATACACAGTCTTCAGAAGGCACTACTATAAAACTCACGTAGCATTTTCATGTAAAAAGCAGAGTTCAGCAACAATTCAAAATAGAAGATGGTTCAGGCATAAACATTACAGTAAAATACACTTAACATTCTCATGTATAAAAGCTTCTAGTTCAGCAACAGTTTTAGTTGAAGTTAGTTCAGGCAAAAAGCAGGTAAAACATTTGTATTGTCTAGGGGAACAATTCAAAATGCATATAACAAATATAAACAGACTAGAGAGTGTCATGTAAGCAAAGATAGAACATAAAGAGCAAGGCTAAGTTCATTCAAGTTAGACTAGAATACCAGATAAAGAGTCAAAAGGCAGTAAAAGAAGGTTAAATTATTATATTGAGCACAAACCTAGTATAATACGTGGGGTAGTGATAAGCCTCTGTATGACCTATATTCAGTTAAATTTATGTATATATATAATCACTGAATTAGATCACCAATGATATAGAGACCGCTAGGGTATGGGTAGGGTAATAATGGTATGCTTCTTAGCCCAACCCAGCTGCTCTAGGGCTTCCTCTGTCCTAGGCATGGGCTAAGCATCCAACTGTGTGTGACTATTTAATTTCCTGTAGTCCACACACAACCAGGTGCTGCCATCCTTCTTTGGTACCAGTACCACTGGGGAGGCCCAGGTTCTGCTGCACTCCTGAATTACCCCTAGTTCCAACATTTCCTGTATCATCTCCCTCAGAGTCTATTTGACTCTCGCAGGTGCTGTATAATGGGCCTGCCTAATGGACCTTTGGGGTACTGTATCCACATGGTGCTGCACCAGGTGGGTGCACCCTGGTTTCCTAGTGAACATGCCCCCAAACTCATGTAGCACTGCTCTGATTTCTCGAACCTGGGTAGGGGATAGCTGCTGGGACATTGCTACCCCTTCCACTGAGGTGTCAGTGCGAGCCTCACTGAGGAGGTCAGTCACCAGATCACCCTTGAACTCCTTCTGCCATCCACTGCAAATATTCAGCACGAGGACCTCCCTATTATGGTAGTTTCCTCATGTTAACATGATACAATTTGTGCCCCTGCCTCCTGCCTAGCAGTTCTATGTAGTTAACATGACTTACCTTCCTTACCACCTTGCAGGATCCATCCCAAGATGCCTGCAGCTTGTTGTGTCTGACAGGAATGAGAACCATTACCTGCTGCCTTATGGCATACTCTCTAGCTTGAGCATTCCTGTCATACAAGACCTTTTTCCTGCAGTTGGGCTTCTGCCAGGTTCTTCTGGGCCAAGCCCATGAGTTCCCTTAGGTTTAGGACATATGCCACAACAGACCACTTGTGGGATTCACAGTCACCCTCCCACTCATTTTGAATCAAATCTAGAGGTCACCTCACCCTTTGCCCATACTACAAATCAAAGGGTGAAAAACCTTTTGATTCCTGGGGCACCTCTCTGTAAGCAAACAGATGGGGCAAATATTTGTCCCACTTCCTCATAAACTGGTCTGCAAATGTCTGTAGCATTGCCTTGTAGAGTATAACCTCTCACAAGACCATTAGTAAGGGGATGGTAGGGGGTTGTCTTTAGGTGCTTAACTTCACAGTACTTCCACAGACAAGCCAGCAGGTCTGACATGAAACTGGCAACTCTGTCAGTCAGTATTTATTTTGGGAAATCTACCCTGCTGAAAATCTCTAAGAAAGCATTTCCCACCTTTTCTGCCTCAATGAAGGACAGAGCCACTGCCTCAGGGTATCTGGTAGGATAATCTACTACCACTAGGGTATATTTTTTCCCTGTGGAACTTGGGGCACTCAGAAGCCCCACAATATCCTTAGCTACCCTCTGAAATGGCTCCTTAATCACAGACAGAAGCATCAAAGGAGCTTTCACCTTGTCTTCTGTCTTGCCTCACTTTTGGCACTGCTCACAGGTTCTGCAGTACCCTGTTACATCTCTGGAAATCCTAGGCCAATAAAAGTTCTGCATAATACGTCTCTTTGTACGTTTTATGCCCATATGACCTGCAAAGGGAATATCATGGGCTATGGCTAGAAGTCTCAGATGGTAGACACTGGGCACTACCAACTGCTGTATTCTCTTACCCCCTAGCACACCCTCAGGGGTCCACTCTCTATACAGTAACACGTTGTCCCAGTATACAGATTTCCCTTTCCCTTGAGAATCAAATGCCCTGGAGCTCTTCAAACAAAAAATGTCTTCTTTTCCTGCTTGTGCAGAATCTAGAGAGTTACAAGAGTTAATGCATTCTGCAAGTCAAGTAACTAAACACACCTTGCACTGTGGTTTTGACACCCTAGAAGATTCTTGCAGGGCAGCAGTCACCGGTTCTGTCCTTAGAAGGCATACATGGCTTAAGGAGCAGCCCTTGCCAGACCATGTTAAATCTAAATTTTTGGATTCCCCCTTGAACAAAGACAACTTATTTGGCACTAAGGCAGAAGAGGTCTTAAAAAAGATGGAAGAAAAAGCAAAATCTATACAGACGGTTAAGCATTTCTTACAGGTCCAGTCACCCAGGTTCAGCAGGCATTACCCCTCCAAGCACTAGTCCTTCCCTGCTCCCACCGCCCAGACCCCGTGGAAGCAGATGCCCCAGACAGCAGCCATAGGGAATGCAGAGATCTAAACAGTGGACTTCCTCCACTTCAAAAACAGGGAGTTCTAAGCCACCCCCTTATGGAAAGAATTCACAATGACTTTCCTACCCCCCCCCTTCCCACCTTCACTTACCTCTAGGAGGAAACCTCTCCTTTCACGCAAGCACCTGGGTTACCTTTACCAATGACAACTGCCTTCTCAACATAGTGTCCCAGGGATACAGATTTTCTTCCTGCACCCTTCCAACTCCAGAAGGGTTCCCAGATCTACCTCAAAACCAGTGGACAGAGGCGCAAAAGCAAGTCCTTTCCCTGCTCTCTTTGAGGGCAATAGAGCACGTTTCTGCAGAACAGAAAGGCCAAGGTTTCTACTCTAGACTTTTTCTTGTTCCCAGAAAAGAGGGCACCTGGCATCCCATCCTCGATCTATCCATTCTAAACACTTTCCTGGTGATACCAAAATTCAAAATGCTCACCCTCCAGCAGCTGCTACCCATGCTCTACAAGGATGCTTGGCTAGCCACCCTAGACCTAAAAGAGGCCTACCTGCAAATTCCGATCAGGGAATCATGCAGGAAATATCTCCGTTTCAGGGCAGGATCTCTGCACTTCCCTTTGACTTATCTACTGCTCCCAGAGTTTTCACAAAATGTCTGGCTTCGGCCATTGCCTTTTGCAGACAAAGGAATACCCAGATTTACCCATACTTAGATGACTGCCTAATTCAGGCAGACAGCCAGGGAAAGCTGCTCAAGCACCTGGCCATTGTAAAGTCCCTACTAACCTCGCTAGAGTTATACAATCAATGAAAAGAAATCCAAACAGGTACCCAACCAAAAGATTATATTCCTGGGAGCAAGCCTGGACACAGCATCCCAGACAGCATTCCTTATACCAGCAAAGCAAACTTTCCTGATAGCCTACTTCTCTCAACTAGCCACCAGACCCCAGTTATCTGCAAGGAAAATCCTGCAAGCTCTGGGGTTCATGCGATCTTACATTCTACTCATTCCATATGCCAGACTGCATATGAGGAAATGTCAGTGTTACCTAAAAAGCCTTTGGTGTCAACACTCTCAAGACCTGGAGACTCTTATACCCATGATACCTTGCCTTAGAAAATATTTTCTTTGGTGGGCAACAACATGCTCTCACAACAAGGGACTACCTTCCTCATCACCCCACCACCACCCAGACCCTCACCACAGATGCATCAGACTATGCCTGGGGTACACACCTGGATGGCAGGTGCATACATGGCCAATGGAGCCCACAGCAAATCCATCTGCACATTAACCAAAAAGAGATGATAGCTGTCCAGCACACCTTGACAGCTTTCAAGCCCCTTCTCTCCCAGTGGGCACTCCTGATCAAAACAGACAGCACCACTGTGATGTGGTATATCAACAAGCAGGGAGGGACTCACTCCTACCCTCTATGCAGGCTGGCCATGACACTTTGGCACACAGCCTCTGCCATGTAACTCCACCTGTTAACACAATTCCTATCAGGTTCTCTAAACTCTCTGGCAGACCACTTGGGCAGAAATCTTTTGAACCCACACGAGTGGCAGTTCAACAAAAGTACCTTCACCCTAATGACTCAGAAATGGGGCACCCCGAAGGTTGACCTCTTTACCTCCCACAGCAACCTATAGCTCAGCAAGTTCTGCACCAGGGAGCATCACTGCATGGCTTGGAAAGTGGATGCCCTGTCCTTCCCCTGGGGCAGTCTATCTGTCTGTGCCTTTCCTCCACTACCTCCCATCCCCAGGGTACTGCTCAAAATAAAGGAAGAAAAACCAAGGACAATTCTTATTGCTCCAGACTGGCCTCGCCAGCACTGGTGCCCATTGCTGTGCAGCCTGTCACCACTGCCACCATGGCATCTCACTCAGATTCCAACCCTCCTGACCCTGAGGGAAGGAGAGTTCATGCATCCCCAATTGCAGACCCTCAGTTCGGCAGGTTGGCTTATTCCCTAATCCCCCGATCAATCTGCCAGCTTCAGTAAACAGGTTCTAGATGTTATACATGGGGCCAGATGCCCTACTACTAGAAAGTCTTATGCTGACAAATGGAAAAGGTTCTTCACTAGATTCAGGCCAATGGAGCCAATACGGCACAGCCCTCCCTCCCTCTCATCCTGCATTATGTAGCTGACCTGCTACACAGTGGTCTTTCTTTTTCCTTTGTTAAAATTCATGCCTCTGCTATCTCTGCTCATTTCCCCACTGAGCAGCCCTTTTTCTCACACCCTCTGAACAAACAGTTCCTAAGAGAGGCTAGCAACTTGAGGTCACCCAGAAGAGCACCAACCCCAGCTTGGGATCTTAACTTTCTGTTGGAAAAGCTCACCCTGCCCCCCTTGGAAACAGCCTCTTCAGCAGAGCTAAAATGTCTCTCCTGGAAGACCGCTTTCCTTCTGGCCATCACTTCAGCCAGAAGGGTCTCGGAGCTGCAAGCACTCACAGCTGTGGAACCCTTCATCATCTTCCATGCTGACAGGGTATCCCTCAGGACTAACCCATCCTTCATGCCCAAGGTGGTATCCAGTGTGGCTCTCAACCAATCCATTCATTTGCCCACCTTTTTCCCTAACCCACAGAACAAGGTGGAAAGGATCCTGCACTCTCTAGATGTGCACAGACAGCTCAGATTCTATCTAGACAGGACTAAATCCTTCAGAAAGTCTGATCAATTGCTGATTAGCTTTGCTGCATGGGCAGAGGGCAAAGCCATCTCTAAACAAACCATTTCCAAATGGATAGCACACTGCATCCATTTCTGCTACAAGCAACACAGAAAGCCTCCTCCCAAGGGGGTCAGGACTCACTCCACCAGAGCAGCCTCCACTTCTGCAGCTTTCCTCAGAGGAGTCCATACCAGGGACATCCTGGAGGTTGCCACCTGGACATCTGTTCAAACCTTTATCAAACATTACCACCTACCTATCTTCTCCAAATCTAGGGAAGAGTTTGCCACTGCAGTCTTGCAGGGCATCCTAACCAGCCCCTAGTTTCCTTGACTGCCTCCACCCATTTCCTCAGCTTTGGGAATCAAGCCAAATGTGATGACTGCAACAGTGAAACACGAAGAACATAGTACAGTTGTGTACATTTACCATAAATGTAGATGTTCGAGTGTATTCACTGTTGCAGTCCTGGTTTACCTCCCTCCATCCCCCTCTTCTATTTCCTTACAAGGGACATATTGGTATTTACTTTCTACTGGTGGGGTTCTTCCACCAGAACCGGGCTCCTGACAGTTTAGGGCAAGAAAAACTGATGTAGTGGTGTTAGCTGCCTTACTTTATACTACTGATGACCCTGACATCAGTTCTGAAGCGACAGCAACCGACTAAGAAATACTAAGCCTCTGGTATTCGGGCTGGCCAAGGGCTACCCTGGCAGGGATAACCCAAATGTGATGACTGCAATAGTGAATACACTCGAACATCTACATGCATGTTAAGTGTACACAACTGTACTTTCTAGCTTTAAAGGAAATCGAATAGGAATAGCTATCTGTGGAGGAATTCAGTTAAGTGTATGGTTATGGTCTTGTACAATGATGATACATACATGATGTGTATGGTCATTTTTAAATATGAAAAACTAATCTTAACCATAGCAAATTTGTACTGAATCCTTGAAATTGGAGCTAAATTCTCTGGAGTATCAGTAAATGTTAGCTTTGACTTTGAAGGGATGTATAATGGCAAGATACTTGTGTAATTAAAGGAGAACTGCACCCACAGACTCAAAAAGCACATTTATTTCATCATGGTTTGGTGCTTCCTACATTTTAACACCACTTTAGGACTGTTTACAGTTTTCTTAATATTTTTATACATAATTTCTGAGTCTGACCACATGGGGTCTAGCATCTTAAAGTGATCCTGATTGTTTAGTTTGCTGCTAGGTAGCACACAGTGCAGTGCTTGTTTTTTTTTTTTTAAATTACATCACGCAGGCCTTTCTTCCTAAAGCTCATGTCACTGCATTGAGTTTACATGCATACATTGTTGTCTTTCAGTCTGTTAGTTTTAAGTAACATGTCATGCCATTCAATGACTACTTAAAACACAAACAGTGCAAATGCCACATAAAATACTTTCAAAGTGGTTTTTACTGCTGCTGCTTTTTAGAATTGCTAAATTGCAGTCTTTTGTCAAGCCTGAATTGTACTACTTCGACTAATCTCCCATCCCCCTTCACATCTCACTTCCCTAGCTGTCAAAGTACTAAAACTAATTTGAACTGTTACCTGCTGTGATTAACAGCTCATAGCAGGAGACTTAACTCACATACTGTTTCCTTGTTCCAGCCTTTACTTTCTGTATAGGTTAGGGAAGGACCAGTGAGCTGTGACATCACAACATGGGTGGGTTTTTAGGACGGTCATGGTAATGTCAATTTGGGGAGAGAACTAGCAGAAAACTACCTGTATTCATTGGCCTTGATGACATCAATGAATTGGAGACTGCAGCAAGCTTTACCTGGGCAATATAAAAGTTTTTTGAAAGTGAAACCACCACAGTACAGTAAGGTACTATTCAAGTAGAGCGAAACAGTCAATTTGAATAATTTTAAGTGCTGTATTGTTGTTGATTCGTAGCAGGGACTGTAAATAGGGAGAAAAAGGGCAGATAAGTATTTGATAATAGAATCCCGTTGTTGTCCTTTAACAAACCTAGAAATTCAGCATAAGCTAAGGCTTTAGTAAACTCTACTGTCTTATTTAATCTCATTGATTTTAATGATTTTTCTTAATCAAATACTTTATTTTACACTATTTACCTGTATTGATTTGGATCTCAGTCAAGAATTGATAGAGCATATATTTCAAATAATTTGGTTTATAAAGTAAAAAAGCTAATGTGATAACATGTTTTTTTAACTGATCACAATGCGATTACTTGTACTGTAATGATAACATCCATAAAATGTGTTAGACTGCCAATTCATATAACAAAATTAACAGATTCACTGTTTTTCTACCAAAAATGTAATGGTTCTTGCACTTTAATAATGGTAATGTTTGTGATGTGATCATATAGGACTCAAGGAAAGCATATTTGACAAAATATCAGCTTGGTGTTACAGCAGGGGGTTGGCATAATGGTTAAGGGCTTTGCCTCCTACACACAAAGTGCAGTGTTTGATTTTGACCTCAGTATATTGGCTAGGCTCAAAATGGCCTTCCAGGGCAGTTAGCCTAGTATTTATTTATTTATTTTATTTTACATTTGTTGACCGGGAAAGACCGACTGGATCTATGTCCATTTTCAGCGGAGGCCCAGGGAGAAAAGGTCTAACAATACAGACAATAAAATTACAATTAAAATGTAAGACTTGGCTTACAAACTATAGTAGATAATAATATACTATCAACAACCCGGTACATTAATAAGGTGCAATTGAACAGTAAGGCATGGTTTGCAGACTCTGGTAGATAATTATCAGAACTTCCTGGAACTGAAGACAATAGTGCGAAAATACAAAAAGGGATTATCAGAAATGGAAAAATGAATGCAGATTTTCAGATGATCCTGCAGCATAACGCTTCAGTTAGTTTAGCAATAGTCCATAAATTTTCTTATTTTCTAACTCCTAAAGGCTTACATAAATTAGCTCTTAAATCCAAAGTGATGCAAGAAACATTCACAGCAGCAATATATCTCTCCCTGGTAGTATTTGGAGATATACAGACATGGAAGAAATAGACTGTCTAAGAAAAACACAAACAATTAATGCCCATAACTGATGCTTTTTAAAATGTGAACGTACAAAATATTTTTGTACAAAAAAAAAAAGAAAAAAAATACTTTTCTATAACAGGAATGAGTGAGCAAATTAAAAGGCTGAAGGAAAGTAAAGCTCCAGGTAAAGATGGCATGATTCCTGAAGTACGTAAATTACCTTAACATATTTTATTTCTTATAAAGAAAGTATTCAAAGAAATTAAAACAACATTTTGCATACCTCTGCGATGGAAATATACAGTAATTTATTCTTTATTACTCAGGATAAAGATCAGCATGCTCATCTTATTGTCCTGTATCACTGAATGTTGATTTACACCATTTATATCTTGCTGTTCGCCAGTAGACTAAAACCATAGTACATGCATTAACAGAGGTAAACCATACTGGCTGTATATTAAATTTGCAAACACAGGATAACATCAATAAAAATTAGTTCATTGCACTATTAATAATACATGAGAAATATCTAGCCTGGATTTTGATTTGTTTAACTATACTATATTTTTTAAGTCGTTTTAAAACGACTTAAAAAAAGTAATATTGCAAATATACAGGTTTCCAAGTAACTCTATATCATTTATCTTTATAGAAATTCATTCTCGTATAGTAAACCAGGGTCTTTAATTTCTTGGTCAATAAAGGTAAGCAAGTAAGGGCACAAACCAAGGCTGTCTCTTGTTTACCCTATTATTTTGTTAGGCTATTGAGCCTTTAGCCAATTACATAAAATTTAATGATATAATAGGATCAATTTGCTTCCAAAAATTATCTATTTACTTTCAATATTCTGTTTAAAATATTGCCCCTGAAACAGCCTACGATGAGAGAAGAGGAGGAGCCCACCTTAGAAAAAGTAAGAACAGCACTAAGGAGGATGATGGTCAGAGAAAGCAGCAGGCTGAGATAAGGTCGCAGCAGATATCGTAAAAATCCTGGGTGAGATAGGGGAGAGATGGGAGAAATGGCTCCTGAGGGTACTAATAGCAGTGTGGAGAGAAAGGCATCTCCCAGATGACTGGAGAATAAGGGTACTTGTGATAATGTACAAGAACAAAGGGGACATCCACAACTGTAGGCAGTACAGAGGCATTAAACTCCTACCACGAGCTGATGTTTGCATTGCAATAGATACTTCAGGAGAAGCTAGAGATGAGGAGAGAGTCCAACTGGGCATTCCTAGACTTAGAGAAAGCATATGACAAGGTCCAAGAAAACTGATGTGGGCAGTACTGTGGTGGTTTTAAGTCCCAGAAACATTGGTAGAACTAGTGCAGGCTATGTACAAGGACCCAGTGACTCAAGTACAAACAGTGTTTGGCCTCACAGTGGGGGTCCCACTGGGAGTGGGTGTACACCAGGGTTCAGCTCTGAGCCCACTGCTGTTCTTACTGGTGATGGACTACATTAGCAAGCAGGTTGGAGGGGATGGATCAACAAAGCTGCTGTATACAGATGATGTGGCATTACAGGCAGACTCTGAGCTAGAACTTCAGCAAAGGATAGGAGAATGGAATGCGAATCTGAAGGCACATGGAGTGAAACTAAGCACAGATAAGATGGTGGTAATGTCAGCAAACTGGGGAAATCAGAGGAAGCTGAGAATAGAGATAGAAGGAAAGATAGTGGAACAGGTAAACAGCTTCAAATATCTGGGAGGGGTGGTTGAGGAGAAGGGTAGTCTGAATGAAGAGGTCAAAGCTAGAATCAGAGGGGCTGCAGCCAACTTGCATGGAGTATCAGGTGTCGTGTGCGACAGAAAAATGCCAAAGAAGCTGAAAAGTAAGGTGTATAAGATAGCGGTTCGACCAGTACTACTGTATGGTACAGAAACCTGGGCAGTAAAGGCAGAACAGTTGAAGAAGCTAGAGGTGATGGAAATGAAGTGTCTGAGAAAGGTGGTAGGATACAGACTGTAGGACAGATGAAGAAATGAGGACAGGAGCAGAAGTCAAAGTAACTCCAATTGCGGAAAAGATCAAAGAGAACAGATTACAGTGGTTTGGGCACATGTGTAGAAAAGCAGAAGACAATCAGGTGAGGAAGATTTGGGATAGACAAGAAAAAGGTAAGAGGAAGCAAGGACATCCAGCAAAGAGGTGGATGGATTGTGTGAAAGAAGATCTGTGAAAGTCGGGCATGAGTGTTGAAGAAGGCAGGAGTGTGGCACTGAATCGAGAGTGTTGGCGACAGTTAACACGATACCCCGACCCCATGTAGAAAAAAATGGGAAAAAGGGGGGCTGATAATGATGATGACTCTGTTAAAAATATGTAATATTGATTCCTTATTAGTAAATATGTAAAAATTCATCAAAATAATTTGAACTGATATCAGGTCTAAAGTTCAGTCAGAATAAAACTACTACCATATTAATTAACAGAATTAATTTGTTTGTTGAAAGTTAGTAGTGAATCAAAATGGGACCCCTCTGTATAATCTATTTTAACTTCCAAGCTAACATACCCTTCTCCTGTTATTAGTGCCCAAGATACAACAGACCAAGGGACACATTTGGGTTGTCCGGCTAGGCTTATAAAGGTCCTAGTGGTCATTAGCCTGGAAAAAGTCTATGAACCTATCAAAAGGGATAAATAAGAAATTAAATATTTAGTAGTTACACTTGTATGCAGTTGTAAATAAATAGCAATAAATTATAAATAAATAGCAACAAATTATAAATAGATTTTAGACAATGTTAAAACAAAAATAAATGGAGTAAGTTATTTTCATTTGAAGATGGATGGATTTTAGTCAAATACTTGGTTTACCTAAAATACTGTACATAATATAACAACAACTTCTGTTCCTTCTAAGCAAATCTTAAGCAATTCTCAAGAAACTTAGAATAGCTTTGAACATCATGTCAGAGAATGAAAGAATGGTAGAATAGGATACCTGACCTAGAAACAATAGGTCATCTGGGATGGCAGTAGATTTTTTTTTTTGTAAGACTCTAAGGAATGCAATAAAATACTTGAAGTCTCAGTTTTTTTTATCATCACTTTTTTTTTTCTCTGAAAGATTAACTTAATCTCCTCTACTAAGTTTCTAAAAAATTGGACTTCTCATAAATCTGAGTCAAGACTTTTGTAAATAACATAATCATACACATGCTGTTCACACATGTAAACACTGCTGATAGTTTGACTACTAGGATTTCTCATTTATCTGCCTGATGGAGAACTATTTTGTGCCGCCTTACAAATGTAGGGTTTCTGATTGAAGCAGACATTTACCATGCCTCCCTTGGGCATTGGCTGATTTCTTAGGTGATTACTAGGCTAATGGTCCAAGGAGGCATTTTTAAGCCTAGCCATGTTTTCTCATTTGTAAATGACCCAAGAAATTGCCCTGGGGTATCTAGTTTGGTTTAGGTGACAGAGCATTTGCAAGCTGATTTTGTTCAACAGGGGCATAGGTACCATAGGTAAATTTACATTTACCCATCCATTGGTCCAGGTTACATTTCAATAGGGTAAGAGATGAACTCTGCATCACATGGATGGGAAGCCTGTTGCAGAATTGGGGGAGTCTCTAAGATGTGTACATGTCCCTCCAGCATGCTGTGTTTATGTTGCAGATGAGGTTTTGGTCCTTCAGTTGGGTATTTTGAATGTTGTTGGACTTGGAAGATGTGCAGCAAGTCTGAGTACTGGATCAGGTGATGCCTTAGATGGTCAAAGGCCAGGTTACTGTCCATATATGTTCCCAGATCCCTAATCACTAAGCCTGTTGTTAGGGGATGTATTGTCTAGGTGGTAATTCCCTGAATGGCAAACTTTCCAAACGATACTGTTGGTAGTAAAGTAAGGATGGAGTGAAGGAGGCAACTGCTCTAGGTTCAAAGTGTTAGTAAGGGGTGATCAAGGAGTGCAGTTCCTGCATCTACTAGTTTTTTATTTTTTGTTCTTCATTTGAAGGGCTGAGGAGGCATGCGTCTCTCTGGTGGAAGATGCTTGCTATTAAGCCGAGTTCGTTCTTTGTTTTGCTCTTCACTTACGAGCTAAAGGGTTTAGGGGGCTGTGTTGAGAATGCGAACTGAGTGATAGATGAGACAGCTATGGCTCTGGATACTGTTATACATTTTTTTGGAATTCAGTTTCAAACCACTAATTATTACTTTGTGACAAGTCCTCTTGGATGATATTAACATCCTTTGAGGTCCTGTGATTGTGCTGATAGACTGAAATGTTCAGAAGTGCAGCCACATGCCTTCATTGCTAGCTTTGAAGCCTGAAAAGTAAATGCCAAAAAGGAGCAGACTCAGCACCAGGCCCCGAGGGTCTCTAGTGGCTGACATTTTTATGGAAGTAGAATCCCCTTTGCTGACTGTGTTCTGTCTGGGAGCCAATTGGCTGTCCAATGGATGATTAATTCCTACAGTCATTCAGCCTTCTCTCTTCTTTACCATTAGAGATCTCTCTTGTGGTTGATGTTGGGACATCCTAGGTGCATCTACAGATCTGCTATCCTAAAATTTTGCTTAAAACAATAGAGTAGGCCAAGTTCAAGATTACTGAATAATGTGTGAAGCAGAGAAATACGATTTATTATAATGAGAGAGAGAGTTTGTCACATCACTGCTGCTCGATTATGGCAACAGAACAATGAAGGTAGCTTCAGGCGTACCATGTAAGAGTATAACAGCAGATACAATACATCTGTATAATGAAACCATGTATTAACTGAGCACATAGAGCAACTGAATAAAATCATACTATTATATAGCTGACTCTGAAGTTTAACAGTGCCAGTGGTGGTAGAATATTTGTAACCTGAGGCATATAGACAGCAGGCATAATTGGGAAAAAATGTATTGCATACAGTAGCCAAGCTTTATAACAGGCAGAAATTTTATGTTAGGACAGAATGTCGCATGACTTCTGCCTGCATGGTGAATAAGCAGATTATGTACCACATAAAACTACAAACAGTGATAAGCTTTTCATTAAGGAGGATGTAGATAAGGGCTATGGAGAAGCATTGAGTAGCAGGTGGTAATAGCAAAATATGTTAAAATTAGAAATGTCCCTTAAATGCACAAAATGGCAGAAGATCAAAAAAGTTTAAATTTGCATAACTAAAAGGTAGGAATAGTAAAATGAACAAGCAAGAAAGAAAACATGGGGTGTCTGTCCCCAATTCTAAGTGGTAGACCAGTACATTTTGGTAAAAAGAATTTACACCAGTGAATTAAGTTTTGTGAGTGTATAGTTTACCTGTCCCTTTTTGTTTTTCCTCTTTTGGTTGAAAAAGTTTGCAAACCTCCCTTTGTCAGTATGTCATGGGAGATGTGCATTTTTCACCTGAAAAATATGTATTTCAGCACTCTGATTATTGATTGCACAATGACACACAGGTCTTGCATACTGTAGTCTGGTCAGTGAGTCACATTTCGCTACCAGTAGATGTTTCACCCTTGTTTTTTAGTGCTCATTTGTATAACATAAGTAGAGGGTCTATGTATAACCTTCTGCTGCCCTTGTCTAAGCTGATCTTTATAGCATAAGTGGAGAGCCCAGCTATGCTGTAGGTGATACCTGTCCTAGGCTCCCTTGCCAAGGCAAAGTTTGCAAACATGTTTTTGTACAAATGTATCTCTGCTTTGTCTGGGTTTCCCTGAATAGGTTATATGTATATTCTGTGGCACTTTCTTGCTGTCATAGCAGTCATATGTATATGCCTCCCCTCCCTGGGGCATTCTTGTAGTGGATTGTCATAGCAATTTGTTATTATTTAAATATGATCTTTTTCATTTAAACAAATTCGGAAACAAATATGTTATGGATATTATAAGGGACAATAGCAGATGCCAAAGTTTGTTGTGTGTATAAGATTTAGTAAACTGTACAACACCACCACACTGGCATTTGTAGCCATCCTGGTTCTTAGTTTATTCTTGACTTATTCTGTAGCTGAAAACGAGTACATTCAAAAGAAGGTCTTGCTTGTTTATGAGCCCTGAAGTGAGATCCAGTTCTTTTTAAGCAGTCACCTTTAAAAATATCTCTGCGCTGCTGTTTTCATATGGAGCTTAAATGGTTTAACTAAAGCTGTGATACAAAGAATGAGGTCATTGCATGCAGAGTATGGTGCTTACAGTCACAGTACTATGCTAGTACCCTGCTGATAAAATTCTTCACACTGGGAAAAGATAAATACAGTTTATTTTTTTAGGAATAGCAGCATGTTTAACTGGCTCCCATAATGTATTCTGCTTTAATGATTTGTACAAACCATATGCCAATAAAGGCTGCACCTTGCCAAGGCTGTAGGGTATATCAGAATATCAGGTTCAATCTCAGTTCTTGTCAGTCAGTCTCACCATTTGATTTCCCCCTCAGGGTTCTACTGACAACTTACAGATCACAGAAGAAATACAGTTAATTACAGTCAGTAGAAAAAGAACTGTTTTGTGCAGTCTTGCTGAAAAGATTAACAGTCAGGAACAGGAAAAGAGATCAGGGTAGCTTTGACAAGACTATAGGTTCCTACTGGACTTTCAGGATGCCATGAATGCTTTGTATAGTAATGTACTGTTTTTGCCTTACTCATTTTAGCCGTCTTTACTCATGTTCTATTACCTGCTAAGCAGTAAATGAGATGAAAGCATTAACATCTCTGCCTAGACTAGCTTTCATTTGTCAAGCTGTAATCTCTTTTCCTGCAAGTTAAAGCAAACAGTTTTTGAGATAAAAATCATAAGTCTCTCAACTTGGGAAATCTCTCTGCTGCTGACAAACTGGATAGGCGCAGAGTTAAGAAATGGCATTTGTCCTGGCCCCCTTCAATAAACACATCACACCGAATGACATTTGACAACCTTTATTAAACTTCCATAACATAGCTTTGATAACCCACATTTATTAATCACAACTGAACACAGTATGTTTGCTTTAATCACAGCATAAACATCCTTGTAAGATTAATCAGGACAGCGTGACCTACTCGTCCTGCCCCTCCCCCGTAAGCAGCGTCCATGCCTCTACTCACTTACTTTACTTGTGAAGCAGCATCCAAGACTAGCTTCATATCCCATTTATTGAATTACCTTCCACCAAATGAGCAGCATCCTTACATCCACTTATTTAACACGCAGCCTCCAGCTGCTCACTTTCCTTTCCCAAACCCTTGAAATGAACATCCAAACACCAGAGGAGGAACAGAAGAGGGCAAGCCTGCCCCTCTTCTCCGCCAACCAGGCTGTTCCCCCTCTCCCTACCAGAATTTCAACCACCTAACCCCCATACCCAAGGGGAAAAGGTGATTCAGTCAAACATCATTCGGTGTACCCCTCTTCTATAAACCCAACTGGATCCCTGTCAACCCTCAAAACCCTGTCCTATAAACACGAAAACCGTCACTTGCCCAAGAGTCAAGTCAAAATTCCTTTCCCAATACTTAACCATATCTTTGCACAACTGCTGTATATAAACTAACTTCTTATTCATTTCAACTACCAGTATTAACCGCGTAATGACCCCCTCAGGACTTTATCCATCCTAGGCAACACAAAAACCTTAGCTCCAAAACTACATGGAACCAATGGAAAGGCAACTACCTACCCTCATTCCAACAGCAGCTCTATATAAAGTCCTGACCATCCTGCCAATCCCCCAACTAAACAAACAAACATAGCACATAATGACCATCCTAGCCTTTGTTGACCCTAACATTCAAAAACTAAACATGGCCCCCACATAAAACTTTCAAAATTGTAACCTTTACTGAAAGTCCGTTCCTACTCAAACTACCCAAACCCTTTCAAACTTTAATCTAATAGCAATCCTGCCCTCACACCCTTTATCCTGTGATAAGCAGTTAAACATTAAATGACCAACATGGTATTATAGCAGCCCAACTACACCAATCATACCACTAGCATATTAAACAATTGAAATAACCCTAATCTTTCCTACAAACATACCACAACCCCTTTAAATTATATCACCCAAGAATTATTCCAGCAGCTGGACAGCATGTGACCTCAAAAACCCAACAGCTACATGCCCCTCACTCTACTGCTTGTCCTAAACTTCACATTCCAAGGCTTCCTCATCAGCTAAGTTTACAAGAATAACCTATATCTGCAACAAAAAACAGCAATGATGTCTTACCTAAGTTTTTTTTTTTTTTTTGGGTATACCGCCCATAGTTTCCCACTTATCCTACCCACACTCACCACCTGTGTATGCCAAAACACTCCTACCAGCCCAAAACGTAATTACCTTGTGTGCAAAACACCTTCAAAACTGGAATTTGTACATGACAACAGCAAAGCATAATTGAGCAGTTTAATCTCCGAGGAAAATACCACCTTTCTGAGCTCCATTTCTTTCAAGCCGCCAATTGATGCCCATTCCGCACTTCCTCGTCTGCGACCTCATTATGATCTGCAGAAGAAAAGAAAATGTAAATTCCTTGCACAATGCTAAATCACAACCCTAACCTAAAACACTGCCAAGGAGTCTGTGCCACCCCAATGAAACTTAAGGATGGGGAACTTGTAACTGATAAACTGAATCAATAACTTAGTGTCCAAGCGGTCACCTAATCCCAAATAGTGTACACCTTATCTCACTAGAATAATAACATACATTGGTTTTATTTTTTCTAATTATTTCAGCTTATGATTTCATGTCTAGCACAATCACTAGTGGCAAAGAGGAATACTTGTGTTTCCCAAAAAATGCAGAGTAAACTATCAAGTTGATTGACACACTGAATCTAGCACATGTAAATTTGCATAATGTAATAAATTCCCCCAGTATAGTCATAGGTTCAAAAGTACTTAATAGGGTATATGTGAGGATCTTAAGAAGCCAAGGCTTACATTACCATGCTAGATTGTAAGCCTTATATTTTGCATACAGATAACCAACAGACTGACCAAACAAGGATATGTTAGGACATTGTTATGCTTCCCCTATGTATGAGGGACAAGGGTGCTAACTATAGATGAAATTGTGGTTAGCCATCTATTCATCCAAATTACATATGAATAAAGTAAGAGAGGTACTTTGCTTTATGAGGAGTGAAAGTCAGTTGCATAAAAGCAGTATTTTCTGTGATATATACCTGGACTGTGAATATGGTATATTTACTCTTTGAAAGAGATTGAGATGACAGTGTGATCACCTGCTTATAGAATCCCAATATTTTTGTAGCATAAATAAAACAGATACTTAGTCTGAAGGCTTCTATTCTGTCAGACTATCAACTCGGCCACATAAAAGACACACTTTAATGTGAGACTGTTCTATCAGAACTACTTGCAAATATTTTAACCCTCTGCTTTACTACAAAGGTAGGTCCCCCAAGTTTTACCCATGTCCTAATCATACCTATTCCAAAGGTCCCAGCTCCCACCACTGGCCAAAATATTAGAAAAGTTTATTTAAAATCCACTTCTGGATTAGATAAAATAATAATCTTCTATCAGACAGACATCGCTGTACCCCAAATATACTACACAGACTGTCATTATTATGCTTATGACACAAATATATTCCAATATTTATTTATTGACATTTGATTACTGGAAAAGTCCAACTGGGTAGAAGCCCATTTTCAGCAGAGGCCCACATAGAAAAGTATTACATTTTTACAAAACATTTTAAGAACAATAATTTTACAATCTTCAAAATTAAAACAAAAGATCTGCAGTCTAAATAATTATAACAAATTAAACAAAGTATAAAACATTGGTTAAAATTGGTTAAGAATCAGTACAGGTTATATGGCAATCATTTAATCTTTAGTGAAATGTTAGTTTGTAGAGAAAATAATGGTAAGTTAGTCTTATTCAAACAGGAATTGCAATATGAAGTAAGGGAAAACATTCTTACTGTATATTTAGAGAGAAAGTCGTGGAAAAGAATTTGAAAGGAGTTAGGAAGGGAGAGTAAAGATGTATAAGGAATGAAAAGGTATTTGTTCAGATTTAGGGATATAGTTAACCCTGTTTTTGAGCAAGAACAGAACCAGAAGGAAGTCTTTCAGAGTGGTTTTAAAAGAGCTGTTATGTTTCCTAACATGAAGACTTAAAATAATGCTTTCATTAAAGTGAACCAAAACTTAATAAATTAACTTGTTACACTTTTTTTTTTTTTTTTAAGAAACTTCAAGGTTTTCATATTGGTTACAGAATAGATCATTTGCAGTTGTAGCACTAACTTCCTCATGTGAAACTAGTACACTTACATGAGGATTTACAGAGTTTTATAATAGGACCTTTACTCTTTTCCTTATAAATAAATATTCCACTCTGGCACCTACCTACATAAAATATTATTATGATTGATAATAATTTGCACTGCAATTCCTATAATAATAATAATCACAACTTAACTTAATGCCTTGCAGCATAAATTCTCCATGATTTGGAATTGGATACCACCATAACCACTAACAATTTTTTTTCTGTCACCTACAAAGATTAGCTAGAATCCTAGCTCCAACTATTAATGATCCAGTCAGTGCAAGATTTCCCTAATCATAGGCAGTACAAATACATTGGCATTGTAAGGGATGATCTTCTGTCCTTCTGTAACCACATTGACAATATAAAGTCTTGTAACTCAAAGAAACCCACTAGATATCACATTAACTCGCAAAATTGTCCATTGATATTAATATCCTCATCCCTAAAATCGAATATGCGTTACCAATCATTCTTTTCTCTCCTTGCAAAACATTACCTTGTAACAGACCACGGAAAACCAAATTCTTAGACTCAATAATCTTGCTAATCTCATTGAACATTACTTTATCTTTCAAAGGGCTAACTGTCTAGTAGTTACTGCTAGAGCTATATACCTGCTTAACACCCTTACATTTAAGTTACTGAGAGAACATTATCTTCCCGAGAGGGTTGCCAGAGAATTTATATTGCAGTCACACAGCGTTACCTTGAACACGAGCCAAATCCACCAGCCGACTGCCCTAGGAAGCACACCCCCTGTACTCCAGCCATCCAGCAACCCAGCCACCCACCATCACCTACAATGTCAGTTCATCTAGCTCCTACTCCCACAACCATGATGGCCCGTGAAGGAGGTGAAAAGGGGGGGACACCCAGTTATACTTTTTTTTTTTTTTGATGAAGCTGTACCGCGCATGAGCAGTAGCAACCTCAACCCCCCCCACACACACACACACACTGAAATGTAGTCCGCAAAATTGCCCTTCTCTGCTGCTTCCAGTCCCTGGCCCCCATGATACACAAGATCTACCCAATGAATGAACGAGAGGGCATCTCCTCAAACGCTAACAATGGCAACTCTAGAATCCGAAACCCAAGATCTTTCTCTCTGACAGCATCAATCAGCTTTGCTAGCACTCACCAATGGCCAGTCACAAGCAATTAGACATGTGATAAAATCAACTCACCTCTCAAGAAATGTCGCTGCAAACCATGCCCAGTCCCATACTGTCAGTCAAACTTTGGTGACCTCACGATACCCGTTAACATAATCCAGCCAGTTTCTCCACATTCTGTACTGTAGGACCAAATCATCACCTCTTTTGGTGCCTTCAAATC
The DNA here is from genome assembly GCF_019279795.1 of Protopterus annectens. Lineage (NCBI taxonomy): Eukaryota > Metazoa > Chordata > Ceratodontiformes > Protopteridae > Protopterus > Protopterus annectens. The sequence continues at coordinate 547,114,526 of NC_056726.1, forward strand.
AACAGAATCACCATAAAACAGCTGATTCTCGGCCATCTCAACAACATGTTCTGCCAAGGAACCAGTAGCATCCGTTCTCTCAATGCATGACACGTGCGCCAATACTCCTCGGCTCAATATAAAACACTGTACTTGTGGTGCAACTAAGCAAGTAAATCAAATTCTCTGTATAACAGTCTACCGAAACTATCCTCAAACTCTTTCTTACCTCCAAGATGCACACACATTGTTGGTGTATCTAGCGCCTTCCACTGAACACCTTCCCCCTTTTTTTTTATACTACGCACACTCTCATGTGCCGAATTCTCTCACCTACAGCTTAATTCCTGTCCAAGATATTTCCTCTAGAAACTTGATTCTACATGAATCTCCCACCATTTTCAACTGAAACAGCACCTGTACTGATAGATACAGTTTCCAGTTACAGAAAACCCATGTCCTCCATACCTAGCACCTTAATCTTTCTGCCATTAATAAAATTATGCATATCTTTCCCAAAGAATACTCCCCCAGACAATAACTAAACTCTGCAACTATACCTGAGATCTAACGGCCTAAATGTATGGAAATATACTCTAACTATATATCTACTACTTACTTATACTGTGTTCCCTATACAAACCACCTGTCACCAGCCTGGATCCTGAGGCCCACTGCCCTTCAGGAACACCCGCAGGTAATCTTGGATGTACCTTGCCTTAGCAAGATCATGCCAAAATGTGATTACTTACCCAGCTACACTTGTCTACACTCCTTAAGCCCCTCCCCACCCTTACCTCATTTCCTGCCAAACATTCCTCCTTTCATTTAACCCTCTCCATTCCCAAACCCTCTAATTCCCACTAATATATTTATCTAAGGCCCTCCTGAAGATGTCCCGGGACAACTTGGTTTGTTACCAAACTTCATTTATTTTCTTTTCTGTAGTACAGATGTTTGTGGTGAAGTCTGCATGCTTTCACTATAGTACTGTTTTATTGCTGATTTGTCATTTATTCTCAAAATGCAGAGAGCATTCTGGTTTGCATTTGTGAAAAAGGACTAGATGCATTAAAGGAATGTGTAAATAGCACTTTCTGAGTGGCATTTTTGAGAAATGGCAAACTTTTGACTGCATGCTCTAGAATGAATGCATACTCACAAATGCTGTAGTTTAAAGTACTTAAAAGGCATTTTAAAATGGTTTGTTGCCTTATTTAAGAATAGTGTTGAATTTTTTTCCCGCATTTCCCACAAGATAAAATACATAGCAAAGGCAAAGTCTTCCAGAGTGTTCTCTCCTAGATCTGTCCATGAAATACACAAGAGAAGCTGCAGTATTGCATGTTTTGGATTAAAAAAAGAAAAACAGCAGAACATCTGTATGGCTATATTTCCATACCCAAGCAAACTTTGGAGATGTTTTCGTCAGGTAAACAAATGCTGGGAGTGTGATAAGAAAGAAATAGATAGGAACATATTGTTGGAGTGTGTAATCAGTTGTCAGATTTTTAAAAATTCATACACAGTACTATGTCAGAAATGTTTGGGGAGTAAATGGTTATAACTAAGGAAGATATTGTTTTTAGCTGGGACACAAGGTCACAATTATCTACACATTGGCCCTACTAAGTTTAATGCTGCTGGCTGCCAAAAAAGCAAGTGCTATAAAATGGAAATTAAAATATAAACCAACTGTAACTGAAGTGCTTAATATTATAAAAGAGGTGGGACCTTAAGCAAAGAGAAATAAATTCATGGGAACAATACATTGAAACTAATGTTAAAGAAGAGGTGTAAAATTTAAGTAAAGGCAGGAATTCAGCAATTTATGTAATGGAAATTTTCAATATCAGACAACTCTTACATTCTAGTCCCCCCCAAAAAAATGTTTCCATCATTACCTTTGTCCTTCCCATCCTGCATTTGCTATTTACCAAGAGAACAAACACTTTTTGTAGTTATGTTTGCATTTTCAGTCCCTTCATTGTCTTTTTACGTATTTATGACCAAGAGAAAATTATGCTTTAGTCTTCCAACTAATTTAACAGCATCCAGTCTATTTCGGTCAGTTCATCTCACAGAAGCATAGACTTCATGCCTAATCTGTATCTAAATGGAATGATACTTTACAGGTCTTAGATTTATTCACTAATTCCACAGTATCGCTGCTGCTCTTCCTCCTCATTTCAACCTCCCGACACTGGTGCCGGTTCAAGTCAAAGCTGCTACTCATTTTTGTAGTCAGCTACTGGACTTTTTTTTCTGTCACTCAAGTCATTTTTCTTTGCAACAATGGAAAATGTTTCACTGGCAAATTCTTCCTATGGGGGTTGTGATTGTAAGAAGAATGAGAAACAAATTATTTGCGGTTTACAAATCCTGCTGTTGGCATGTCAGTCCAGTTGCTTATTGAACTTCTGGAAAACTGATGCAATTTATTCCGTCCATTTTACCTGGAATAGCAGAAAATCTCTGTTTTTCTCTGCATGCTCTGTCTTGTAATTTTGCTATTTTTTGAAATGGTTCTTGAGAAGCCTGATATTCAGCCAGTCTTTCTTTCATTTCAGCCTCTAATTTCTGTAGTTTTACCATTTTATTGGAAAAACTACTTAAGTAGTGTAGTCTTTCCAAACTTTTGTTATTTACTTTAGATGTTCCTCCAGTCTCTTACTTATTTGAACACCTCCTATTGCATTTGAGTTATATTCTTATAAATTACTGGATGCCTTATCTTAAACTAAAGCTGAAATGTGAAACTGCCTTTTGCTGAAGAAATGCAAGACTATTCTCAATGAGAGTTTTTTCTTCTCCTTTTTTATGGTTGATTTTTTCTTACTTTCTCCACAATTCTTTTTGTTGACATCTAGTTAGTGAAGTAACTAACTAGTTACTGAAGTTTACCCAAATTGACAGCTTTACTGGCTTTTTCACCACTTTCATTCTTCACAACAGGGGACCTCTAATCAATCTGATTCTGAGTGCTCCATCTTCCTGCCTTTTTAGCTGTTAAAGACTTTGAGGGGGGGGGGGGAGTTATGTCTTACCATAACGTTCCATCTGTGATGTTGATCCTCGTTCAGTCATTACACATGGGTATCGGTTTCGACCTCAGAACCGAGCCGGCCATTTTCCAAGCTTGCGTCAGCCACAAACTCTCGAGCTAAACTCTTACCCATAATTCCTCCCTCCCTGTTACCTCAGATTGAGTTTGCAAGTCAAAAAAAGGTAGAGGCTACCTCTGGTCAACTGACCTATCTGAATCGGAAGGTGGGATCCACTATAAGCCTCAGGAGGGGGATGGAGGGAGGGTCGTAATGACTGAATAAGGATCAACATCACAGATGGAATGTTATGGTAAGACATAACTTCTTTATCTGATGATGTTAATCCTCGTTCATTCCTTACGCATGGGACAGAGTCCCTAGCTACCTTATTTCTTGGGAAACCCTCATGGAAGGATGTTCCTGAGCACCATAGAGCCAAATGATGCTCTTCCTCTGGAAGTCGGATCTAATTTATAATGGCTGATGAAGGTATGTGGTCTAGCCCACGTATCAGCTGCACAAATATCATGTAAAGAAGCTCTAGCATGGAAAGCAGCTGAGGTTCCTACTGACCGAGTAGAATGAGCCTTGACAGTGGTAGTTAACTGAACATTATGCTTGCTGTAAATAAAAGTCACAGTCTTTCAACCACTTAGCCAACGTGACTTTGGGAACAGCACATCCTAATCTAGGTCCAGAAAAAGCCAAAAAAAGATGATCTGATTTGCGAGAAGCTTTAGTTCTGTCCAAGTAGAAATGAAGTTGTCTGTAAATGTCTAGGGTATGTAGACAATACTCTCCTGTGTTTGAATGATCGGGAAAGAAAACTGGCAATTCAGTGGTTTGGTTAATGGACATGTCAGAAATCACTTTGGGCAAAAAGGTAGGATTAGTTCTCAATGGCACTCTGTCCTTATGAAAAGTCAGATATGGCTTTTTGATGCACAAGGCTTGAAGTTCAGAGATACGTCTGGCAGAGGTAATGGCAACTAAGAATAGTCTTCCAGGACAAGTATTTAAAGTCACAAGAAGAAGCTGGTTTGAAGGGTGACGTCAAAGCTTGTAAGACTAAAGCCAAATCCCATGGTTGAGTGGGTTCTCTAAAGGGAGGTTTTAGATGAAAAATGCCTTTTATGAAGGTCCTGCATAATTTGTGAGACATGAGAAAAGAATCCTGGACCCCATTGTGGAAATTAGAAATGGCGGCCAAGTGAACTCTGATTATGGAAGCAGAAAGACCAGACTGGAATAAATTAGACAGATATTCTAGCACTACGGGCATTGGTGCTGAGAAAGGATCTATCTGTTTTTTCTTTTAGCTAGATAGTAAACCTCTTCCACTTGCTGAGGTATGTATTTCTGGTAGACGGCTTATGAGATACAATGCAGATGTCACGTATAGGTAAGGATAGATCATTCTGCCTGGCAATCACTGGAAGTGGAGGAGCCAAGCTGTGAGCTTTAGGCTGTTTAGGTTGGGATGAATTAGGTTCTGTGGATGGGAGATCAAGTCTGGGGTTGGATCGAGAGTCCACGGTTGATCTAGCTGGTGAGGCCACAGGAAGGGGAACCAAATCTGACAAGGCCACAATGGCGCTATGAGGATTCGTTTGCTCTTCAACTGGTGGGCTTTCTTCAGGACCCGTGGAATGAGGGGAAGAGGAGGAAATGCATAAAGTAGACCCGAGGGCCAATCGTGGACTAGAGCGTCCCTGGGTGACTGTCCCCGAGGGGAAATCAGGGCGAAAAAATTGCTGCATTTGTAGTTGGTTGGGGAAGCAAAAAGGTCGCAGCAAGGAAGACCCCAGTGGTTAAAAATCTCCACCGCTATCAAGGGATTCAGGGACCACTCGTGAGGTTGAAGAATGCACCTGCCAAGTCTGTCTGTTATCACGTTGGAACTCCCGGGAATGTGCGTTGCTAGAAGAAAGCAATTGGTAGCCATCACCCATTGCCATAATCTCATGGCCTCTCGGCAAAAGGGATAATACTTAGTTCTGCCTTGCTTGTTGATGTACCAGACCACTGTCATGTTGTCTGATTGAATCGCAATGGTCCCAGACGGCAACAGGGGATGAAATGCTTGCTACGCCAGAAGCAGAGCCCTCAACTCCAGAACATTTATATGCAAATGGGCCTCCATTTCGGACCACGTAACTTGGACAATCTTTTCCCTGAAGTAGGCCCCCCCACTCCATCAAGGAGGCATCCGTGGTCACTGTGGCTGTGGGCTGTTGGGGGGAAAAGGTACTGGACCATTGAAGCGGATTCCGAGACAACCACCGATTTAAGTCCTGCTTGCACCTGTGAGTTATCCGAATCTAAGCTGAAGTAGGTAGCTGAAAGGGGTACCACTGAGTGAGTAGTAACCACTGTAGAAGCCTCATGTGAAGCCTGGCCAGGGGATCAATTGTAATGGAGGCTGCCATGGAACCCAACAGCTGTAGAACCAAGTGAGCTGAGGATTTCTCCTTTGAGAGGCTTGGAATCAATTGTCATCTCAATCTTTGAATTCTGTGCTCTGGAATGGATGCTCTGCAGTTCTTTGTGTTCAGGAGGACCCCTATGAACTTTGTGGATTGAGGCTGGGTGAGATTGGATTTTTGCCAATTTATGGTTAAGCCTAGCCTTTCTGCGGTGTGAAGAGAGACAGCCAGGGCTTTTTCTAATAGATGACTGGTGGAGGCAGTGATGAGCCAGTCGTCTAAGTATGGAAAAACCTGGAATCCCTATAGTCGTAGGAACACTGTGACGGCTGCCATGCACTTTGTGAACACTCTGGGGGCTGTAGAGAGTCCGAAGGGCAGTACTTGGAACTGATAATGACTGGTTCCCACACGGAAGTGAAGGAATCTTCTTGACTGTTTGTCCACTTTAAGTGGTAGTATGCGTCTCGAAGATCTATAGAGCATATCCAATCGTCTTTTTCCAAAAGTGGGAGGATATACTATATAGTGACCATCCAGAATTTCTGTACCTTTACAAATGTGTTTAACACACTGAGATCCAAAACTGGTCACCGGTCCCCGGTCTTTGTTTGGCACCAAAATGGTCTTGAGTAGAATCCAGATCCTATCTGGTCTGGTGAGACTGTTTGGATGACTCTTTTGCTTAGCACTTTTGCAATCTCTAATGCTGCCTGTACCCATTGACTGGGTGGCACATCAGGTCATTTCCTTAAGGTGACGGGATAAAGATCAAACAGCATATGGTAACCTCTGATTATTATCTTTTGTACCCAAGAATCACTGGTGATGGTTAGCCAGGCAGAAGGGTCCAAAGAGAAACGACCCCCAACCACTTCCAGAGGAAAGCAGTTGGGCCAGTTCTCAGGAGCACTGGTAGGGTTGGCCAGTGAAAGAATCCCTGGAACCCTGGTTACGCGGACCGCTTCTACCCTGAAAGGGGCATCTTCCCTGAGAATTTACCCCTCTGTCTGTAGGGGAAAAATCAGCCTGTGTGTCATGGAAGGAGCCCTGATATTTTTTGTGCCATATCTTCCCACTCTTTTGGTTTCTGGAGAAAGCCCGTTGAGGGGAAGAATAATGGACACCCATGGCAGAAAGGGTCTTACTGTTCTGTTCACATCTAGCCAGTGTGCTTTTAACTTTGGGACCAAACAACGAAGAGACTTCAATTGGAGCGTTGATAAAGGAAGCCTTGAAGGGTTCCGCAAAATCACACAGGTGCATCCAGGCAAGTCGTCTCAGAACAACGCATGCACCCGCTGCTCTAGCTGCTCCTTCTGATTCGTGAGAAATGAGACGCATGGAGGAGTTAGAAATAGATTCAATGGTGGCTAATTGAAAGGCCACTTTGTCACTGACATCATCATACACAGCACCAGCCAAAGTTTCAGAGAGCTCAGAGATTAAGTCTCTCTGAAGCCTGGTAAAATGTACCATATAGTTCAGAGCCTTGATTGCAAAGGTCCCTGATGCAAAGGTACGCTTCCCAATTTTGTCCAGAGCCTGAGACTCTCTGTTGGGCGGATGAACAGTCTGGCTTTCTTCGTCCACCAGGTCCGTTTTAGTTGCGGCCACCACCACCAAGGCATCTACTGCTAGACTTTTGGACCAATGGAGGTCGCGCTCAGGAGGGGACAAAATTTTATCTGGCCTCTGGGGAATGGCCTCAGCTGTGTCAGGAGCCTTCCATGCATGCTGCATGATGAGCTGGACCAGTTCGTTGGCAGGTGGAGTAACCCAGGAGATAGAGGGCCGGGCACAAAAGGCCTGTTGGAACACAGAGTCTTCAGAGGTTGGGTTAGAGGGCTGCCAATCACCTCTCTGTTTCAGGATTTCTAGGATATCTCCAAAGAATACCTTGGAGGGTGACCTAGAGGTCCCTTCTCCATCATCCAAGTCTGTGTCTTTGGTGAGGGACTCCTCAGTGGAGTCTGTGTGTTTCCTCTTACACGATAAACTTCCTCAGAGGGAAGAACTGGGGAAAGACTGCTCAATAGGGACCTCCTGTGGGGGTAAGTCCTGAGGCTCTTGTGCCCGGTGTTCTTGTGTAAAAAGCAGAGGCACTGATAGTATAGAAACGTCAGCCGATGCAATAGTCTTCTCTCGACTCGGAGTCCCTGGACGTCTGCGGAAAGCCAAAGAAGGGGCGCCACAGCGTCCTGGGTAGTGGCAAGAGAATCCTGCCACAAAGGCAACTGAGGCTCCTTAGTGAGATCCAAAAGGGGAACTGCAGGTGAAGACTGTGCTATGGTAAGGGGCTTTCAAGAAAGTGACAGGGGCTCTGATGAAGAATGGTCACCTCCCGAGGAAGTACAGGTCCTGGAAGGAAGAATACCTCTAGCCAGAAGCAATTGATCCACAAGACGCAGCACATCATGTTCAGAGAGGCTTCTAGTGTATCTCACAGACATAGCTGAAGGGAATCCGGTCTATCCAAAGTCGAAACAAGTTTGGTGCTCACAACAGTGGGAGTTTGTACCACAAAAAGAGGAGTTGGCATGGCCTGAACAACAGTAGTGTGCCCCAAGGGAACCATCAGTGCCGAAGGTAAAGTCTGCACCGATGAGGTCGGTACGAAGTAGTAGCTGGTGGTGTGGAGAGAGTCTGCAACAGAAAGAAAATGGTCTGTACCGAGCGAATAGTCGGTGCCAAATCGATGGTCTGAACCGAGAGGGAGACTGGCGTCAACACACCTATCGGCTCAGACAAAAACTGTATGGACTGTGCTGTTGGTGCCAATGAAGGAGTCTGAACTGAGGAGCCCCTCAGTTCCGACACTGTATGAGGCACACTACTGGGTGCCGAAAAAGTAGATGGCACCAATGGACTCGGAACCGAATAACTAGGCTCCGAAATCGTCGGTGCTGAAGAGGCCAAATCCGGAGTGGAAAGCTTAGGTTTTTTAGGTCTCTGTTCCATAGGGCCTCCGCTGGAGAGGATGGAAGAGACTTAGATTATTTATAATCATCACTCCTTTTCTTGTGGGAGCTTGGAGGGAATGAGACCTCCGTCCCAGAAATAGCCTCTGAAAAGGGAGATTTAAGTAGCCCCTTTAAAATCAACTTATTCTTTCTTTCAATGGCAATCCTGTTAGTGAAATTCTTACAAATCCTGCAAGGTGGGTCAACTGTTAAATAAGGCACACCCAAACAATAAACACGCAAAGAATGTGTATCAGAGGCGGGCAATTTTTGGCCACATTCCACACACCTTTTAAAACCTGGACTGCCTTTTTTATCTGTCATAGAAAAGAAAGGAAAAGAAGGGTTACCAAAAAGGGATTACCCGAAAGTAAGACCCAGAAAGATTTACCAACGATGGTAAAGGGAAGAAATACCTCGTCGGTAAGAGAAAGAAAAAAACGAGCACAAGGAGTAGTCGCTAGGTGCGATAAGGTAAGAGATAACTAAATAACTACTTTTTTCCTCAAAAAGTTTAGTCAAATTTTTGAAAAGATCAACAATGTGCATTTAGCTCAAGGGAAGTAGCCTGACACGATCTAACTGCGATGCGGCAAATAAAATCTGAGGTAACAGGGAGAGGGAAATTATGGGTAAGAGTTTAGCTTGAGTGTTTGTGGCTGACGCGAAGTTGGAAAATGGTCTGCTCTGTTCCGAGGTCAGAACCGATACCCATGCGTAAGGAATGAACGAGGATTAACATCATCAGATCATATATTTTTCAGTTTAGAATAGATATTCCTACTAAGGACAAGATTTTGTATTATTTTCAAAAAATGTAAAAAACTATTCATGCTATTAAGGTTTGTTATGATAGAAGTTACAGACTGGTAAATGGAAAATGTCTGTGACTTTGGTAACAGATTGAGATAAAACTACACATTTACCCATATTATAAACTCAAATAGTATAAGCGATGATAGAATTGATGATACCATTAACTTGTTTTAAATTGTATTAAAAAGAAATAACTCATTAAATCATTTTCCTTTTAACTGTTTGTACAATCAGATAACATAAACCCAAAGCTATGTAACCGAAACTGGATTCCAGCAGGATTCTGTGAGCCTTCTACTTCAGTTGCCTATCCAAGCATTTAGTTTACTGGCATGCTTGGCTAGACTCTAATTTTCTTCTGTTGAGACCAGTGGGCTGCAATTCTGGCAGGTGACTGGACTCCAGTAAAACTATGTTTTCCAGTAGTTTGTTGGAAAAATACAGCTAATGTCTTGTACACTTAATTAGGAAAACGTCATCACCCTTTGACATTTATAATTATACAGGAAGAATGGAAAATTACCCCTAGCTATATATTAAATTATTAGGCTCCTATAGTCTGGAAATATTGTGATTTATGCTAAACGGCCACATTTCAATGTTATCTAAATGGAATACATTTGGTTATATATTAGCTTAGACTCGTACATTTCAAGGATCTTGTGATATGCAAAACAATTATACCTGAACATTTGTACTGGAAGAATTAGCCATTCATATATTGTATTTTTCTAAACCACACACAGCAAACATAAGGAAAATGAAATTTAATACAACATGGAGTGGGGGAAAACATTTTATATTTACACAACAGCAATCAAGAGGGGCTGAAAGTATGCACCACAGCCCTTTTTGTTCTAAATGATGCTAATTTAACTAATTGCTACTAAAATTGCCAGCCTCATTGTTCAAATGGTTGAGGGACCACAGGAGGATGAATTGCACAGTTACATATACCTCCTTGTATGAAAGTAAGTAGGATGTTTTAGAGTGTTATTAGTACATCCATCCGTATACAATCGTTCATCAGTACAGTCTACTAACATTATATTAAGAGATTTTGAAGATGGGGATGGTAGAGAAATATAAGCTAGCACTGAATATGAGCAAAATGAAATTTTCCATCCCGACCAGCTGCTAAACGTAGTAAATTTGCACATGCAAATAAGTTTGGTGCACTTTCTACTCATCTTCCAGATGTTGAACTCTCAGCTGGGCCTGGATACATCGGGAGTAGAATATATCATAGAAAAAGAGAAAATAAAAGAAAATAGAGGGGAAAAAAGGAAAATTATACTTTCCCTACACTTTTTGTTAAGTAAATGGTATGTATAATGAGGCCATATGCTTTACTATTTTGCTGTGCTGTAAAAAAAGAAAATGCAATAGTGGATTTCACTTTTTTACTACATGTAAGATTTTTACAACTCTATAAGATAAAGCAATTTGCATAATCTTGGTAAAGACAATAGTGTGTGTGTGGTGATACATGTTCTGGGTTATCTGTTCTGCTTAATAACACAGATATTCAGGTCTTGGTTGTAATTATTGGGGACCCTGGTAGATTTTTAGTCCTAGAGTATAGGATAAAGGATAAGGTACTTTGCCCAATTGTTGCATATGCTTATATTTCTATTAAAGATTAGAACATCTTTCCATAAGATTAAATCTTATTTGTTAACTAATAAGGATATAACTATTATAGGTGACCTTAACTGTGATATTAGAGACAGAAAAAAGAAACTAAGGTCAGATGTTAAGCTTTCTTGTCATTCTTGTCAGTTTTTAGACATGTTTCTGTTTTACATTGGTAAACCAGTATCAAATTCCTATTGTAAAGGCAAGCTTTAAAGTGTTTTCTGATGATCAGACCTACTTCACAGCATTCAGTGAGTTGAGCGCCACAGTTGTTAAATTTTCCTTGCTGTCTCCCATTTTGTTTGTAGATCATATTTTAATAAAAAGCTTTGTAAGCCTTTTATTAAATGCATAAACTATATACTTTTCAGCAGATGGTGCGCCAACATAACCTTGTGTGACAAATTGGCGCCGACTGAAACCTGCCAATAAAATGGGATAAATTGCACTGGAGAAAGCACAATATATTGAGAAATAGGGAGTAAATAAATATGCAGTCGCTCATCAGATTTGTAATTATATGCCTGTGTAGTAAGTTACCTTAAAAGGTATTACTGGACATATTTTAGTAAACAATGTAGGAGTAAAAAAAAAAAAGAAATAACTATAAAACATGTTCAAGTGCTTTTATTGCTGGTATTGCAAAAGTGAACAACAATGTGAAGTTGAAATGAGTTTAAAGTAGTATTTATAACCATATGTAGAGGTTGTTATACAGTAATGTTAAGAACAGCACCTGGCAAGTAATCCTGCTACAACAGAGTTCCATAAGTGGGACTGGGTTGTTATAGGCAAATGTTAAGAGCAACAACTCGCAAGTAATCCTGCAATGACACAGTTCCATAAGTGGGGATTATCTTACACAGATGCCTATTAAGTTGTACGTATTTAGCCTTGGAGGCTTCAGGATGTATTGCACCTGCACAAAATCATTGAATAAGATCTCCATAAGGTACTGCACTTCTTGAAAGTGCTCCACTAACTTGTATACAGATGGATGGTGTCAGAATATCATCTACTGAAAGGAGCGGTGCAAAGCTTCAACTGAACTGTTGGTGCATGGAAGATTATTCAGAATTCAATCCCGCTGATTCCATTCAGTAATCAGAAACACAGAGGACGTCTAAGAATCCCAACATAGGCATCTTCCCAATAATCTATGCACAACTGTAACTGTTGATCCAATGTCTTGACAACATCAGCAAAGACTGAAGGTACAACAGCATTTTCACTTGCTTATGAATATTTTGTCATTTTTGTACACAACCAAATTGAGCTCCTGAACCTTCTGCCAAAGGGGCTGTCCAAGATGAAAGAAACAACCTATCTGGACAGCAGGAAACAGTTCTGCAAGCATTGTGGCTCGCTTTCTCAAAATCTGCAAGAATACTTGTTGGATTAAGAGTTGGTCTTAATTCTAGCATTTTATGGAAAACCCTTTCATAGGTTTCCTCTGTTTTATTGGGAAGTAAAGCATAAATCATAGGATGTACTCTGTTATCTGTAAGTGCACGTTGTGACACCTGTGCACTGGCCCAGCAATCAAAGAGCCTCAATCCTCACCACTAACACCAGTGAGGGGCGTCCACATAGGGGAGGATAACAAGTACACACACAGTAAAGTACAATTTTCCTTAAGAGCACACAAGAGATCACAATCAGTCTGGGGCTGGTTTCTCCCTTTCTGTCCAGATCCCAATAAGACCTCCCCACTGGCCACAGCTATAGGGTCCAGATCTCAGCCTAGTGGTCAAGCTAAAAGCTCCAGCACCCTCTCTGTCCAACCAGTGCTTCATGTCCCTGCCCAAGTAGCTGACACATGCACACTTTGGGATCCGAGTTGTATATAAACACACAGACACTACTGTGGAAGGCTGGCACAGGTTCTCCAGCTATACCCCTTCTGTCTAGGCTATAAGGCAATAATCACCACCACCACCAACCACTAATATCAGCTAGTAATAAGCCCTTATCAAAGGATGTCCAATTATTACTGTGAAATATTATCCAACTGTTAAGTGTGACTGAACAGCAAGGCTTATTTGGGGTGGCTTGGACAGTATCACTATATGCATGCAGTGTACTCTAGAGCTTAAATTATCTCTCCACAAAACAGCCACAGTTGAAAGGTTTAAATTTTTTTAATAATAAAAACACAAGAGAATACTTCTTACTACACAGTGCTAGTCAAGAGTTCAGAGATCACAGGAAAATGCTTAAAATAATAATGTAGAATAGTTCTGCCAACAGTACAAAAAAAACAACTAGTCTAATCTTCCTATTTCCTAGCTATAGCTAAGAGAAAATACAGTTCTAAAATAAACATACATATAGAGCAAAGTAGTGCTGGTGGTGATAGATGTTCTGAAGACAAATGCCAAAATGCCCTGAATCTCTCTCCTCAAATTGATAACACAGTGCTACTGACTCATTTCAGATTACATCATTTCTCTCTGGTTCCCAGGCTAAAAAAACCCAGAGTGTAACAGCCCTTTTGATCTTGCACCTGGTCAGGAAGCTACAGCAACAAAAGACATTATACATGCAAATTCTAGCAATTAACTCTGGTCTCAAAACAGTAGCAAGAATTCTTTCATCCAGACATGTCAGCTCCGAGTTTGAGATCAAAGAATTATACAATGCTTGAATTATCAGCTTTCCTCCAGCAGAGTGCAATGTGGTTACTTTTTGAAGTTCAACATTTACAGAGAACAAGCATGTGGCTTACATTAATATTTACAAATTACAAAATCCTATCTCGAGAGGATGGCAGCCTTCACATATCTTCACACGTGTATTTACCTGGTAGAAAATGTTTGGTGAAACTTTAAAAGTCCCATCAATGAACCTGTGATTGTTATCCTGGAGAAGCGATAGATTTTCTGATGTTCCATAGATTATAATCTGTGGAGCATCTTTGTTTCCTGAATCCCACAGCATGAAACATTCATCCCTAGTTGTCTTCTGAAAAGCATCTGGAATAGCAATGTCACTTCACGATGCAACATTTGGATATGGACCTCCCTGAGTTTTTGGAATTCTTTCAGTGGTTCCCTGTGAAGCACGATTGTTGTTGTGTCTTTCGGCTTTTCCCAGTTAGGGGCCACCACAGTTGAACTCCAGTCTGCTAATGATTGGCAGTTGATTGTTACGTGCCGAGTTGCCAGCCCTGACACACAATCTTCAACGAAGGTACGCCCATTCAGGCATGTCTCCATGCCGAAGACGCTCTAGCTGAGAATCGAACCAGACAGCGTCTTACTGTGAGGCGACAATACTACCACAGCACCACCACCTCTGATAGGCAAAAGAGGTGCAACTGTCAAAGGTAATCCTCAAGTGCTGGAGGATTTGATGGGGCTTTTCATCTGTTATCTTTGCACACCATCGTATCTCCACAACAACTTTCTTGGCTTCATTTTCTTCTGGGACTGGTGCATGGGGGGGTTGTGATCTGACGACATCTGAAAAGTACCCATAGTCGCAAGTTTAACGCGTCCTTTACAGTTTCTCTTCACACAACACCACAGTGTGCTTCCATAAGCATTTATTCGATATTTTATTAATCATTAACCACTATACAGCATATGATCTATATTTTTCTAAGATTCAACGTACTCCATTTCATTTTCACTTTCCAAAGTTGTGTACTGCACGCAATATAACCCCACCCCCCCTAAAACTATCCAAATGTCAGTTTTGAGCAGCAGCCCATGGTCTACATCACTTGACCTGCAAGAACTGGCATAATGTTATTGTTGAACAGCAGCCATGTTGTACATCACATGCAAGTAAGCTATAGGCTGCTTATTGTGGGGTACTTTTGTCGGCGTGTTTTTGGCTAGTTCATCCATGATGGTGTGCTTTTTGTCATTACGAATTTGCCACTTTTTTTTTTGCACAATTTTGTGCAGCACTGTTTTGTGTAGTGCAATTTTACCACATCACTGTTTAGGCAGGCTTATCCCACTGTGACATCAACTTGGGATAGTATGAGCTTCACCCATGGACTTAAATAGACATATCTATGCATGTACACAGTGCTGTGTCCATTAAAATGAATGAAATATTCCCTTATCCCAACTGTGCCATGATCTATAACAACAGTCTCAGTTGGTTTTCATTTATCCGTTTTTTCTTTTGCGAAAGTGGATTTTTGGAAACATGCAGTTTTGGAAAAAAGGGGTCACGAAATTACGTTTCAAAGAAACGTAATTTCGGTGGGTCAAGGTAGACATATATATGTGTGTGTGTGTGTGTGTGTGTGTGTGTGTGTAGATATATGTGTGTGTGTGTATATATATATATATATATATATGTGTATATATGTGTGTGTATATATATATATATATATATATATATATATATATATATATATATATATATATATATATATTTATTATAATATATATATATATATATATATAAGCAATAAAGAAGTAAAAATGTTGAGAAGCATTTGTTTGGCAGTTTATGCACGTCATACTTTGGTGCATGGGTAAGCTTTTCTTCACTGGCAAATCACTTTTTAACAAAAACGAGCTTGTGATTTATTCTAAAACTATCAGGAAATGGCTAGCATGAATATCATTGTGTATTTCGTACAGCAGTTTTATCCCTTTTTTGCAAGCGGTAGCAATCTCCATTGAATACGAAAGAGTTTAAAGTAGCTGACTGACATGCTGAAATGCTATTACTTTTTGATGACCGTGTTAACATGACACCATTTTATTCCTCATGTTCAGACTGCTAGGTAGATTTTAAACTAAAATTTAAAGCTTTATATTTAGATATAAAAAAACAAAGAATAGCATGTCAGTACAAAAGAAATGCACTTGAAAAAATGTAATACATGTGCCACAACACTGGATATTTGACATGCATACATTGCAAATGAAAAACATTTTGTGCAGGCAAAAGCATTTGTTTAGAGGTTAGAAAGAAGAAGTTAGACCTTTGTGAAAACATCTGAAGTGTTGTGAGCATATAGCAGACCGTAGGAAAAAAAAGGTAGTGGTGGTTATCTAATTACAAGGCAGACTAACATTCAAGCTATGATTATCATGTTTGATGCAAAGTATACTGATATTGCAGTTAATTTTCTTGATATGGATGGCCTTTTGACATAAAAAACTTCTGATAATATTAGGCAGACTCAGTTATGGTATATATTCTGTGTTCTGTAATAGTCTGATGTATTTTATAAGACGTCTTAAATGGGGTTTATGATAATCTTGTTAATGGCTGGCTTGGAAAGTTATTCACTGAGAAGTTCTGTTTTCTTTGTCTAGTCAGAAGTGTAGTAATAACAGAACTTACAGGCAACATACTGCTTGAATACACTTTCTTAATAAGGTGAGGTCACCTGTTCTCTTGAATTGCACTGATGATTTGGCGAATCTGGCCTGAACTTAGACTACAGGATTTAATGAGAGTATGCAGCCACTGTAAAAGGCATGTACTTCATGATGACAAATATGGAGGTTCAGCTGTAGACTTTGACAGAGAATACTGGGCAATCACAGTTGAAAAGTATAGCACACACAGGGTCTGTCACCTTTGCATCCTTCCCTTTCCTGACCAATAAGCCATGTAATGAAAATATACCCCTTGCTTGAAGGTATCCACACCCCTTTGAGTAAGCCACACACACAGGATTCAGTTTTTAAATTTCATATATATAGTGATTACATGGACAGCATTAGAAGATGCGAAGTCTTAAGAAAAAAGGTCTTACATGGCAGTCCCCACTCTGCTGTCTGCCATCACCATAGCATACCCCACACATTTCCTCCAGACTTTCCTGTAGTAACTGTAGAGGAAAGAATTTAAGCTGGGGATCTGGAGGCCACTAGGCCCCTCGGAAGCTATGGAACTCGAAATGTTCTAGTTGCACGTTTATTTCACATTCTTTGGACCAATGATGGTCTGAACACAAAAATCATGACTAAGGAAAGAAACTGTTTTTTTCTTTCAAGGAAGAAATACATTATGTTCATGGCTGATGACAAAATAGTTGCCAACAAACTGAGAAGTAGATGCCCATAATCTGAGAATAAAATGCCTCCGAGTTGCTTAAATCAAGTCTGGGATGACTGTCTTCCTTCGTACTCCCCCCCCCCCCCAATAAATATACTCCCTTTCTGTGTACCCCTCTCTCGTTAAGTTGGAGTGAATGTGAAAGGACAAATGTCCCTAGTAATATATTTCAGTTTGCTGTTGCCATGCATCTATACCATGTCTCCCCTGTCTACTCCAAAAGATAGATTTTTTGTGTGTGCTCGTTCAAAATCAAACTAGTTTAAAAGTGGAAATAACAAATAGAGCTCAACAAAATATTTCAGTTGTGCATATGCAGCATGCCGCCTTCCTTCTATCCTCAAATGATTACCATCTATATATACATCTGAATTCAACTGTAAAGGAATTAGAAAAATAAAACTGTCAATAATTAATTCATACCTGTTGCTCTTGCATAGTACATTGGCCCTAGATAAGCTATAGTGATCTTCTGTGCACGTCTGAAGTGTGATTGTGAGGATAGTCAAAGAAATAATGACCACTATCCCCAGCCAACACACACAATTAATAGTGATGATCTGTGCACACCTCTGACATTTTATTGGGAGGAAAATTAAAGAAATAATTACAACAGTATCCTGTGCCCCCACACAAAAGTATAGTTATCTCTGTGCCCACCTGTGAACTGGGCCAGTTTTAGACTAGACAACACTACTCACTTTGCCACTGTAATTATGATACTTTGACACTGTAATTACATTGTAAACATTCTGCCCAGACCACCAGAGAGCGCCACTTATTGTGTGCAATGGTGAAGCTTGACCATGATGGAAACTGAAAGAAATCATGGCCATCTTTTTGCTCTTATACAACTTCACTCACACACACACACACACACACACACACACACACACACACACACACACATATATGCAAGCATAAGCAACAGCAATGATTGTTTTCACACAGAATTTAAAAGCTGATGGTAAATGCAAGTGAAAAAGTAAACATGTTTATGAAATATTCCTCAGAAATGTGTTAGCTGTCAGAATGATTCAAAATACATTTCATGTTCTCACTATAACTGGATTCCAGATTTCCTGATGATGAAGACAAATTCCTGACAGGCTCCAACCCCAAGTACACAATACACAGATTTTAATGGTTTGATTGGAGCTTTACACTTTTTTCCCTATGAACAATATAGTTGATTCATTTTGTCATTTTAGGAAAAATTATAGCTGGGATGTGTATGTATGTTTTTAACACTTTTAGAAAATGTCCTGTTAGAATTTGATATTGGCATTATATGGGGTTCAAAATTAAAGCCTGTCAGAAGGGAGATTTTATACAATGAACAGTGGATTAGGTTTTACTAATCCCGTTGCATGCATTGCATCATTACATTTACACTGGGTTTTGCAAATGCTCTTCTCTAATAAATACCACTTCGGTGATCACTTATTATGATTAAGATGTATGAATTCTGTTACTGTTTTGGGTTAAAAAACTAAATGACATTCTTCGAGGTTTACTCGATTATGTCAGAAAAATGAAAGATTAGGTTTAACATTACTGCATATAGTTCAAAATAGAAGATTGAGGCATAGTTAGGTCCACTGCATATATCTTTGGAATGGGCTTTCACATCTAAAAAAAAAAAGCTATTTCAGATAGAAGGAACAGATTCAAAACTTTATAGGAATGCCATAATTTCATATGGAGCCATGTTAAATAAAATGTCTGTTAGAAGTCCTTTAAAATACAGACTGATGAAAAAAAGTACCACGTTAGTTCAGATGAAGCAACTATATTTAATTTCTTTTTAGGTTGTATTAAGAATAAAAAACATCTGGAATGAGAGTACTCAGAGAAACTAAGGGTAGTTTAACATAAAGCTATGAATATGATTTGTATATTATGAATGTCTTTATATTAATGCCTCTGCAGATAATACAATAAATAGAAACATTTTGCTTGTTATTTTATTTGGAAGGTTTGTAGCATGGACAGGTTTAGCCAGTCAGACTACTGCATAAGCAAAATATGAGTTTGTTTTTCCAATTTTATGTATGGCACTTATGTGCATAAAAGGACACTCTTAGCATCATTGTTTGGCACCGGAATTAAGCTATCTTGAAGTCAACTTTTATATTAGAAGGTGATATTTAGTACTTGGGAAATCATCATTTGTGACAGGTGCAGCCCTGATTCTCAGTACACAAGGGAACAAGTCCAGCACTAAATGACTGCAAGACACTATTTATTAACTCTAGTCCATTTTACTACTTTTTTTGAATGTTTGTCTGAAGAATTATGCCTTTTCTAGGGTGGGGGGTCATTATAAAGGTGCCTCTGCAGTGTGTATGACCTTAGCATAGTCACATCTGTTATTGTGACCCATCATTTGCTTACTCTCACACTGACAAGCACTGTCTTTGAGTCAATGGCTTCTACATCAGAAACAGAGATATTGTAAGTGCATTTTGTTGCAGTGAGTAAGAAAATACATGTATATTGTTTACCTTTCCAATAAATAATATTTTAATAAATGGAGCAGCACATTACCTTCAGATGTTTTCATGTTCAGCTGAATCTGTGTTTATTTTAAGAGCTATTTTTAGTGTAACTTTATAGATTAAATATTTTCTGGCTAGATGTCATTTTTGCATGTATGTTTGACAAGTTTAAATTTGGAGGAACAGTATATGCATAGTTGTATGTATATATCTGGAGCATTTCTCCCCGGGCCTCCGCTGAAAATAGGCTCTGTGGAACCTAGTCGGACTTTCCCGGTCAACAAATGTTAAATAAAAAAAAATGTTACAGGGCAATTGAATAGAAATTAGTCCTGATGAAAAAATATTTTTCTTTAAAATAGGATGTATTTGAGTTAACTCCCCCCGCCCCCCCCCCCCAAGCATACACTTACATAACCTTTCAACTATACAGATTTTTGCCTCATATTTGTTCCACATAAAATCTGCATTTTTCTGGCAAAATATTGAGGACTGAAGTCAGTAAATAATGACAGGCATTTGAATTTGACTTCATACCATTTAGGAAATACAAGATAAAGCAAAACCTATTACTCTATGAACTTTCTAAGACTGTAAGAGCATTTTTTAAAGTCTGTCCGAAAGTTTGGATCTTTGTTCCCCAGTTTATTTTTTACTTTATCCAGCGCTGTTGCATTAAGAGGTTTGTGAGGTATGCACACATTTTATAACAAACTCCTAGCCATAACTTGACTTTCAAACAATATATTTCCAACTTCTCTCCCTTTCAACTTTTGCATTTTCATATGTAATTGCTTTCTCCCATTTTCAGATGTCATTTTATTTATTTTTTTGTCATAAACCAGTTTTGGACATTTTATGGTTAGTCTTGCTAAAAGTGAGTTATATCAAGTGTGTATGTTCTATTTACTGTAAAAACAGAAGAACATAGTGTGGCAGTCACACAACGTAACATCCCTCTGTTTCTGAATTAGCAGATGAGCATGGGTTTTTAATTTACATATCGAGAACCAAACAATTATCTTTTAGCAACTGACTGTTATGCAAGAAAGGTACCTGCTGTTTCTTTTTTGTGAAGTCATTCATGGCACCAAAATCCAGGTTTATTGCCTCACTTCATTAGAGGTTATGAGATGACACCATTTATACATTAGATTTCCTATTTAACTGAGCCTTAAATGTTATTTAGATATGTGAATGAACTATGAAACTTGTGTGATAGATTTCATTTCTCTAGCTGAATGAAGGCAAAGAGTCACAATTTTCAAAAGTGTGTCTGTGGAAGGTACGGATAATCTGTGCAATGGCTGAAAAATTCAATTTAGGTAACTGCAGCTGAGAAAAGAGTGGACAGTTTTAATTGCCAAACATCAGCATTTTTGAACGTTAAGTCAGGCTAACACATTGCAATCTGTGCTTTAAGGTGGTGTTAGAAGTTTATACAATTGTTGTTAATTGTTTACAAGTACAGTGGATACAAAAAGTGTACACACCCCTGTTAAAATGACAGTTTTTTGTGATATAAAAAATGAGACCACAATAAATCATTTCAAAATGTTTCCCACCTTTAATGTGACCTATAACCTGTACAGTTCAATTGAAAAACAAACAAAACTGTTAGGGGAAAATGTAAAAAATAAAAAACGTACAATAAGCCGGTTGCATAAGTGTGCACACCCTTAAACTAATACTTTGTTGAAGCACCTTTTGATTTCATTACAGCATTCAGTCTCCTTGGGTACACACCTGCCATCAATTAAATAGACTCTGATTAACGCCAAATAAAATTCAGCTGTCCTAGTAGGATTTTCCTCACATTTACTCAGTTGCCTGGTATAGCAAAAGCCATGGTTTGCAGAGAGCTTACAAAGCATCAGAGGGTTCTCATTGATGAAATGTATCAGTCAGGAGAAAGGTACAAAAAAATTTCCACTGCTTTGGATATACGATGGAACACAGTGAAGAAAGTCATCAAAAAGTGGAAAAAATATGGGACAATAGTGACATTGCAAAGAACTGGATGTCCCTCCAAAATTGATGAAAAGACAAGACGAAAACTGGTCAGGGAGGCTGCCAAGAGACCTACAGCAATGCTGCAGGAATTTCTGGCAACTGCTGGTTGTGTACTACATGTGACAACAATCTCCCATATTCTTCATATGTCTGGACTATGGGGTAGGTTTGCAAAACGGAATCCTTTTCTTACATAGAAAAACATCCAGGCCTGGCTAAAATTTGGAAAACCATAGATAAAGTCTCCCAAAAGCATGCGGGAAAATGTGTTATGGTCTGATGAGACCAAAGATGAACTTTTTTACCCCAGTTCCAAAAGGTGTGTTTTGTGCAAAAATAGCACTTTGCACCACCTAAAGAACTCCATACCCACGATGAAACATGCTGGTGGCAGTATCATGCTTTGGGGTTGCTTTTCTTCAGCTGAAACAGGGGCTTTAGTCAAGGTGGAGGGAATTATGAACAGTTTCTAATACCCGTCACTTTTGGCCCAAAACCTTGAGGCATCTGCTAGAAAGCTTGAAGATGAACAGGAATTTCACCTTTCAACACGACATTGACCCCAAGCATACATCCAAATCAACAAAAGAAATGGCTTCATTCTGGAATGGCCCAGACAGAACCCAGATCTAAATCCAATAGAAAATCAGCAGGGTGACCTGAAGAGGGATGTGCACAAGAGGAGCACTTTTGCAAGGAATAGTGGGCAATTATTGTCAAGTCAAGCTGTGCCATGCTGATAGATTCCTACCCAGGAAGACTGAATGCTATAATTAAATCAAAAGGTGCTTCAACAAAGTATTAGTTTAAGGGTGTTTACACTTATGCAACCAGCTTATTGTATGTTGTTTATATTTTCCCGCTAATAGATTTGTTTGCTTTTCAATTGAATTGTACAGGTTATAGGTCACATTAAAGGTGGGAAAAACTTTGAAATGATTTATTGTGGTCTCATTTTTTATATCACAAAAAATGGCATTTTAACAGGGGTGTGTACACTTTTTATATCCACTGTATTTGTTGCAATTTGCAAATCAACAATAAACTGGAAGTATAAACAATAATCATTTTTATCACTATTTGGGGAATTTGCCATCCATGTAGTTGGAGAGTTGAGGCATTAGGCATCTCCCTTCCACCTCTTCCAGAATCGTGGCTCTGAGAAAATAAAATTGTAGTGATAATGGGATGATTACATTAAGAATAAAATAGTTTGGTCCTGTTTAGGTGGTCTCTGCCTTACAAATGTTACTGGCACCGTGTGTGTGTGTGAACTACCCTCAGTAAGGTTTAATAGCAAGATGCACACTGATGGTGACCAGTAAAGCATTGGTTAAATTGTCTCCATGTGTAAACATATCACACGCATTTTTGCAGTTTTTTTGTAACCTGGATAGTTTGTAGGCCTCTTGCTGGCCACTGCACCGGATGAACATTTTTCCCAGAGTACTGAGTGTTCCACTAGGAGTTGAGAACACAGACATTGCCTGTTACTGGCTGTATTGAGTGTAGAAGTTGGTGCCATTTTAAAACTAGAAAGTTTTCCAGATGACATTGAGAGTAGTGAATGTTATGAAAGATAAAAACAAAACTGAAGGTCTCAAGAACTGTAAGTGTAGCTATGTATGTGGAGAATATTGTGTCTTTAAGCTTGATAGTTTCAGCATATACTTTTAATGAATAGTGTGGAACGTGCTTGACTGCTGTTGCAGCATGGCAAACAGAAGTAAATAATGTTCAGCAGTTGCATTGATTAACCCTGAGAAAAGGATCTGAAAGCTACCAAAATCAGTATGTCTTGCATGGTAGTCTTTTTCTAAACAAAATACTTCAGATGATAGTAAACATTATTAAAATATACAACGAAACTCTGTTTTTATAGGGACACAGATCTTGACAACATTTCACAATTACTTCCAACCAAAAGTTGTGGCTTGGAATAAAACAAAGCAAATTAAAAAAAAAAAAAAAAAAAAAACACTTGTGTTTAAGTAGCAACTGCTGTTCTTATGCCTGAAGTCTTTTACTTAAAATTTCGTTGCTGCATCTGATCTTATATTTCCATCAACTCCTGGGTAAATGGCAAGTCATACTTAACAGTTTAATTCGTTTTTCTTCCACCCACATACCTCTCCAACTCTTTCAGATTTTCAAGAATGTGATTGATTTTGACTCAAGTTTTAGCTCTGTCCCTCTTAATCCCTACTAAAATCGGTGATGTTTATAGAAAGGTAGTGAATTATACTTAAATAATGACAATAATTAGAGTTGTAGACTTCACTTCAGAAAATGTGTATTAATTCACATCCTTTTATTCTGCCAATGTCTCAAGTTAATAGTACTAATATTTTAAAAGTAGCCCTGATTATTTCTGGATTTGTCCCCAATTCTGTTGAGATTTCTTTCCTGATTAGGAGAGCTATGTCACCCGTCATAAGAATTGCCTTAAGTCCCACACATCTGTTAAGGCCGTTTTTTCAAGAAAGTTCTTCCAGTCATCCTTCACATATGGGCATATGAATCAGTGGGGCACTGAAGGAGCTGGATGATAAACTAAAAGAGAATATAAAAATGGGTATCAGTGGTGTGATTAACAGTGCTTTATGGTTTACTATTAAACTGAAGGACGGTTCGGCGAACATAGGAATGTCGAACATCAGTTAACTGATTCCCATATTGCCAAGTGTCATGTCTGCAAGGATCCATTGCGGTGAATGCTATCGTGCATTCACTTGTACACGGTCAATGTTATGACTACAGATCGCGGTACAGTGCAGAATGGGACATTTTGGTGATGGAATATATAAGTTGCAAGGTGTGTGGGGGGCACACTTCATCCACTGTTACACTTCTGGTGCCTTGATGAAAAAGACTTCAGTGCAGGAAAGGTCGAAATGTGTTGCACTGCTGTACTATCGACAGTTTTGTCTTCTTTTCAATCTCTTCTAATTCATTCTAGTCCTCCTTCCATGCTGTCCCTTTTCTGTGGTATTGCTTTGTGTGTACAAAGGCAAACTTTTCTTTCCATTTTTTTTCTACATCACCTGTAAAGACATCAAAAAGAATTATGCCTAGTGCCTCTTAACTGAGTGGATTCCAATTCTGGTTACCCTCTGTTTTGTTTTCCAGCCATAGTTTTGCCCATTTGTAGGCCGTATAAGTCTGTGTTCTTCATTTAATTAAAGCATGTTCTGTAAGTAATGACCCGCAGGTTTTGGTGCAGTTTTTCCCTAATATAATAAGACTCTGTAGTAACGCTTTCTGCTCATTTAATATTGATGAAATAAATATGATGGGAAGGGTGTAGACTTTTGCAAAATCCGTAAGTATCAGCAAGTTGAGATACACCTCATGTTTGTGCAACTTAGGCCTATACTTAGCTGCATACAGATTATCACCAGGATAGCTCTGCTTTACCTATAAAAACAAACAGTGATTTGGATCTAAAGTGCTAAGACAATGTTCAGAATTTCCAAAGGCCATATATTAATTTTTAACGAGGCAATGCACAACTCTTTTTTCTGCTACAAAACAGTGCACACTGTATTATATTTTTCAGCATTAGGTTATGTCTCCTGTAGAATAAGATAACACATTTATTAGGAATTATCAGTTGTTACAGTAGGCATTAGGCATCCATGTGATGAATATATTGATAATACTGAATTTCTAGGTAGTCACTCAGACATGAAGGTCCTTGATGGCTGAAGTTTTGAGCTGCTGTTCACCCTGTAATCCATTGGATGTTCTTCGTGTTTCATTGTTGCAGTCATTACACTTGGGTTATCCTGCTGGCAGGCTACCCTCAGTCGGCCTGAATTCCTAAGTCTAGGTCCGGCGTCGGTTGCTGTCGCTTCTTCCCTGAAGTCAGTGCGCTAGGGATATAAAAGATGCAGCCGACGCCATTTTCTTCAGTCTTTCTTAACGCGCGGTGCCTGAAGCAGAAGCAGTTCGCAAGTGCCGGTCGGCCGACTCCTGAGATTTTTGTGTTCGAATTTCAGATCCGAAGTCTACTTTAAAAGCTAAGTACCCCATTGGGGAAAACTATTTTCTTGCTCCAGACCAATGTTAGAAAAAGTTAATAATTGTATTTCTTGTGGAAAGCAAATACCTCAGAAGGATTTTCATTCTTACTGTATTCTTTGCCTAGGCCCTGACCACGACGTCGCTTGTTGTTGGTTTTGTGCTAGATTTAACCAGCGCACTATAAAGTGCCGGTACGATTTTGCTTTTCACTATTTTGGCAGAAGATTTAATTACACAATGCCATCAGATAGCCAACCAGCTACCGCAATTCACAAGAAACACAAAGAAAAAGAAAAGGACAGGCATCTGAGGTCTAAAACCGACGACAAAGCTTCTTCTAAGCCAGTCACCGGCTCTCAGTGAGGCACTTTCGAAGCCCCTGACGCCCACTACTTTGGAACCCCAGGCCGCTACAGACTCCCATGTGGAGTCGCCTAGGCCGCTGGAAGCTCAAGGTATTGGACCTTCGGAAACTATTCCCTCAGATGGGTCCAGAGCCGCTGAGCAGGCATTGGCTTCTGAGGGTGTTTTCAGACCTACTCATTTGTACATTAAAGTGACTCCAGCTACAAAGGCAAATACTAAAGCATCTTTAAAGACAAAGAAACAAGTACAACAGCCTCATGGTCAGGCCTCCATGCCCAAAAAACAGATGCTCAAAATGGCCGAAGACTTAATTACTTTGATCAGAGGTTCCCATCCCCCTCCTGATAAGAGGCCTAGGCAAGAGACAGAATATGAATCTTCAGATCAGGTTTCTATTTCTTCAGATTCCTCTTCTGATCAGGAATACTCTCTTCCTCCCTATGAGGATTCTGATGCTGAAGAATCTATCCCTTCAGCCTCTCTTCCTGAGGATTACTGTTTTGGGGAAACCTTGCATACCATGAGAGAACATTTCCACTGGGAGAGCCAAGATTATTCTGAATCTAAGAAAAGGCTCAGGGATTTCCTTGTACTTCCACAACACAGGCCCCTAGCTGTTCTGCTTGTGTTAGACATTGTAGATGATGTATTTTCAGAGTCCAGTCTGACCCCTGACTCCTTACCTCCAGCTCCTGTTTAAGCCGGACCGGTACTACAGGGTTGCCTGACTCTCATAAATTCCTTTTCAAGAACCCTGCTGCTGACCCAGAAACTATTTCTCAGAGTCCCAAAGGGGTCAAGGCATCCACTGCAAAAACCCTACCCCCTCTGACAGGGATTCTAGGGCATTAGACAGATAGGGAAAGAAGATTTATACCTCTGCTACCTTGGCTATAAGGGCTTTAAATCGTCAGTTTCATATGCTCAAATATCAGCAATATATTACGTCACTGCTTAAACAGAAAATGTTGATAAATTCTGAAGGAAAAGAAATGCAGGATTTATTGCATGCAGCTGAACAAGTTGGAAAGCATACTTTGCAATGTGGCTTTGATTCTTTAGATGCCTCCTGCAGGGCCGCTGTCATGGGTTCGGTCATTAGGAGGCATGCTTGGTTAAAGGAACAAAATTTACCAGATCAAGTTAAAGCAAAATTATTAGATGCTCCATTACAGCATGATACTTTGTTTGGTGTTAAAGCAGAAGAGGTGTTAAAGAAAATGGAGGACAAAGCTAAATCTATGCAAACAGTCAAGGATTTCTTACAGGTACAGCCACTGGCCTACAAAGAATTGGTCCTTTCCAGTGTCAGACAGGCCAAAAAGGGGCAGATACAGACGCCGTAGAGGCAGATCCCAGTCCCCCAACATTCGTACAGGTCTAAACAATGGGGTGCTTATACCTCCAAAACTGGAGAAGACAAATCACAGCCATACAGGAAACAGTCACAATGACTTCTCCCTGCCTGTGCCAAGCACTTATCTTCTGGCAACACCTTTAGGGGGAAAACTAGCACTATTTTCTCAAAATTGGCACATAATAACCCAGGACAAATGGGTCTTGAACATAGTGTCACAAGGCTACAAGTTTCACTTCCGTACCCTGCCAAGTTTTATCCCTCATGGACATGAGGGCCATTCAACAAGTAACAGAGCAAGAGCAGGGACAAGGATTCTGTTCAAGACTGTTCTTGGTATCCAGAAAGGACAAAGCCTGGTGCCCAATACTGGACCTGTCTATTCTAAACACATATCTGGATATTTCAAAATGTTGACTCTACAGCAGCTTCTGCCGATGTTGGGAAAGAAGGCTTGGCTTGTGACTTTAGACCTAAAAGAGGCATACCTGCATGTCCCAATCAGACAAACATGCAGATACATACCTCAGATTCAAAGTTGGCTCAATGCACTACCAATTCTCTGCACTGCCCTTTGGCTTATCTACTGCGCCTAGAGTCTTCACAAAGTGCCTGGCACCAGTAATTGCATACTGCAGACAAAGAGGAATACAAATATATCCTTACTTGGATGACTGCCTCATTCAAGCAGAGAACAAGGACATTCTACTACAGCATCTGGCGTTTGTAAAGAGATTACTACCATGCCTAAGGTACATAGTCAACGAACAAAAATCAAAACTAGTACCCTCTCAAGAGATAATATTCCTGAGTGCAAGCTTGAATACAACTGCCCAGATGGCTTATCTCACCCAAGATAAACAAAGGCAACTGACTACCTATTTCAAACTGTTGACAACAAAGTCCCAGTTATCTGCAAGAAAAAATCTGCAGGCTTTGGGCTTCATGGCATCCTGCATTCTACTAATTCCATATGCAAGACTGCATATGAGGAAACTTCAATGGTACCTAAAAAGTGTTTGGACTCAGCATTCCCACAGCCTGGAAACAACAATTACTCTCATTCCCCGCCTGCAACAGGAATTTCGATGGTGGGCGAAGGCCTGTCACCAGAACAAGGCACAGCCATTCACCTTACCCCCAGCCAGGCAGACATTGACAACAGATGCATCAGATTATGCTTGGGGGCACACATGGCAGGAAGATGTATTCAAGGAACATGGTCCACCAACCAAATGCATCTACATAGCAATCAAAAAGAGATGCTAGCTGTTCAGAATGCCCTGACAGCCCTCAAGGACCTACTTCATCCAGGACAACTACTGATAAAGACAGGCAATACCATGGTCATGTGATATATAAACAAGCAGGGAGGCACTCATTCTTACCCCCTCTGCAGACTAGCCATGACTTTGTGGGACACAGCATTGACTTACCAAGTACATCTGCAGACACAATTCCTGCCAGGAAAGATAAATACTCTGGCAGACGAACTAAGCAGAAACCTCATGGATCCCCATGAGTGGAAATTGGATCCACATGTCTTCAACATGATAAACAAGGAAATGGGGATGCCCGGACATAGACCTATTTGCCTCTCCTCACAACTGCCAACTACAGAGATTCTGCACAAGGACTTATCACAGACAAGCATGGAAAGTGGATGCCCTATCTTTCAGCTGGAAATACTTAACAGTATATGCCTTTCCTCCACTGCCTCTCCTCCCCAAGGTACTCCTAAAGATCAGACAAGAGAAGCCAAAAATGATACTGATTGCCCCAGACTGGCATCCAATCCTAAGGAACTTGTCTCAATGCCCAGCCTGGACCATACCTCAAATACCTCACCTACTGTCCCAACAAAACAATCAGATCCTGCACAGCCAACTCAAGACCTTAAATCTGTCAGCATGGCGGATAATGTAGTCATACAAAACACACCTCTCACTAAAGCTGTGATGGATGTCATTTTGGAGGCCAAGAGGCCTAGTACTAGAAAATCCTATGCTAGAAAATGGAGATTCTGTGACTGGAACCAGGCACAAGGAATTGAAACAGCAGTACCAAACATTCCTCAGATTTTGCAATACTTAACTGAGATGCTGGACAAAGGCCTATCCTTTTCATCAATTAAAATTCATGCCTCTGCCATTTACGCTCATTACAACACGGAGCCACCAATCTTTTCTCATCCTTTGTTAAGGCAATACCTCAGAGGAGCCAAAAACTTAAGGCCTCCAAGGAGATTACCAATACCTGCATGGGACCTCAATTATGTTTTGGAAAAATTCACTCTGCCCCCTTTTGAGCCAGTCACTACAGCTGATATAAAGTTTTTATCTTGGAAAACTGCTCTGCTTCTAGCAATAACCTCTGCAAGACAAGTCTCAGAGCTACAGGCACTCATGGCTGTGGAACTTTTTATCATTTTTTATCCAGACAGGGTTTCTCTGAAGACAAACCCGACATTTATGCCCAAGGTACTGTCCAGTGTGGCCCTTAAACAAACTATTCATCTGCCTGCTTTTTATCCAAACCCACAGAATAAGGGAGAGAGAATTCTGCATTCTTTAGACATACACAGACAGCTAAGCTTCTATTTGAACAGAACCAAAGCTTTCAGAAAGACTGAGCAACTACTAGTGGCATATGCTGCAGAATCACAAAGAAAGGCAATTTCAAAGCAGACTATTTCAAAGTGGATAGGCCACCGCATTTTTTTCTGCTATTCACAGCATGACAAGCCAGTGCCTAAGGGCATTAGGCCACATTCAACCAGTGCAGCAGCCACTTCAGCAGCCTTCCTCAGGGGAGTACCAACCAAAGACATTTTAGAGGCTGCTACTTGGAGTTCAGTGCACACCTTTACAAAGCACTATCGTTTACCACTCTGCTCTAAATCCAGGGCAGGCTTTGCCACTGCAGTCCTGCAGGGCCTCATAGCCACTCCTAATGCTATTTAGCTCCAGCCTCCCAACCATAGCTTTGGGATTCAACCCAAGTGTAATGACTGCAACAGTGAAACACGAAGAACATAGTACAGTTGTGTACACTTACCATAAATGTAGATGTTTAAGTGTATTCCCTGTTACAGTCCAGGTTATCCACCCACCATCTACCCATCTCTTTGCTGGAACTTATCTACATTTCTCTAATCTATGCAACCTATGTGGTGTATTTGCTTGTAGATGAAGGTATTACTTTTTTTTGGTGCATGCATGTTTTATTGGCATATTTTTAGCCTACCCTTTTGGGGGCACCTGACATCTGGGGCAAGAAAAACTGAAGAAAATGGTGTCGGCTGCATCTTTTATACCCCTGGCGCACTGACGTCAGGGAAGAAGCATCAGCAACTGACGCCGGACCTAGACTTTGGAATTCAGGCCGACTGAGGGTAGCCTGCCAGCAGGATAACCCAAGTGTAATGACTGCAACAGTGAATACACTCGAACATCTACATTTATGGTAAGTGTACACAACTGTACTTTCCCTCACTGCCAACTCCATGCCTTTCAGATTTGTTTGACACCACATCAAACTCCTTGATAAATTTTTAGTAGGTCACATCTGCACATTCTGCTTGCATTTACATGTCAGCTATCCACTGAAAGAAATTGGTTAGTTTTATTTGCACACACATCCTGGCAAGATTCCTGTTTCAGTTTCCTTTTAAGCAATTCAGTACTGGAAGTCCAAAACTGAAAGCACTTAAACATCCAGCTTTATTCTGAACAAACGGATAAAACTTGGCACTTCAGCTCATAGCACTCGAATAAAGTTATTGAACAAAACATTGTCCCTTTATACACACACACACACACACACACACACACACACACACACACACACACACACACACACAAAGAAACCTACAACAGAATAGCCCAGTGAAATTGCTGCACCACAGGTTAAGATGAGTAATTCCTAGACCTGAAATATATAAAATGTTAAGGAAACATCATTACAAATAACTTATAGCAGAAATAACAGACATTTGAATAACTATACTGCAAAAATAAAAAAAATATAAAACAGTTAAGACTTGGGCCTGTAACGGCTTGTATTAAGCTCATTGCTTATAACTTTTTGAAGATGGTGTTAAAGTCAAAATTAAGCCATGCTTCTTTCTCTAACAAGACGTGTGACAGACTGGAATATATTTCTGGTGTGGAACACTGATTCATGATGAAGAAATTTAGAAGTTTAAAGTCGTGTTAGCATTTTGATTGCAGAAGCATTCCTGATATCCTTAACATGTTACAAAATACGTGCTCTAACCTGTCACATGGTCTGGCCTATATAACATTTCTTGCAATGATAGAAATGCACGATAGCAGTGTTGTAACACCCCTGAGATGAGAATACTGAGAAGAGATGCCCGTTAATATTTTTACTGTCGGTGTCCCTGTAAGTCCAAACAGAACACCCTTTGTGCTGGCAAGTAAGTCCTTTTCAGATATGTCCTGGCTGTGGAACATGCCTGAACTGGACAAGCTTGCCCATCAAGCTACAGATGTTTCTAAAATGTCTTAGGTGAAGGGCCTAGCATTTCCCTTAGAGTGACGTTACTTATGTCAGTATGTCGGTGGTGCGACGTTACTTATGTCAGTATGTCGGTGGTGCGACGTTACTTATGTCAGTATGTCGGTGGTGCGACGTTACTTATGTCAGTGGTGCGACGTTACTTATGTCAGTATGTCGGTGGTGCTTGGAAATTCTGGCAACAACTTCTACAATTCAAATGTTCCATGCAGAAAAGTAAACCTACTCAAAAGTGATGTCCTCAGTGGTATGTTGTGTGCAGAATCCCTGACAGGTTCCCATATTTATGCCTTTAGAGGCTTTAGGAAGGGGATTCTGAGAGTTCAACTCTGTATATCCCCTGCTTTACAATCTCCCTATGACATGCAGTGCAGTTTGTTCATGCTCTGTTTTCTGAGATCATATTCTTTGTAGTCTTGAAGAACTTACTACTGGACAATGACTAAACTAGGTGCTAGGGTGAAGGAAAGCACCTGTTCAGGTGGGCTTCCTAGACAAATTAGTTTTTGTTTCATAGAAGGAAAACTAGTTCATTTAAAAACTCACTTGTGGATATTTGAATGCTAATTGTAAAACAAAATGATATAAATGTTAGAAAGCATCCTTAAAATGTAAAAACAAATCCGTCTCAATCATTTAATAAGAAGAAATAAGTCAATGTAGCGGTTATCTAACACAAAACTGTTAACAAAATATGTTTCAGAATAAATAACCTGTCCTGTGACTGTGCCACTCACCTGTAGAAAATGCATAGCCATTGAAATAAAAGAAATGATGACTCTAGTATAGCTCAGTCACTGTATAAGTAAATGCTCTGATCCTCTAACTTAAAAATAGCAAAAAGCCCTTAATCCGCACCTAAGTGTAATGGACGCATGTAAGTTGCACATATCAATAGTGAGAACAAAAATTCTCAAGCCACAGCCATTTTACACTTTTTTATAAATTGTATAAATTGACCATTTTTTTAAGATGGAAAACTATCAGTTGTCTGCTGTGAATTGGTTGCATTTGACAGGCATGATATTTCTATTGTGAATTCATGTTGCTTTCGAGTCCTGCGACCTGTTCGAAATTCTAAAATTCCATCCTTCCAAGCATGATGAAATTAATCTGAGGTTAGAATTCAGCATTTTCTTCCATTCCCACGGTCAATTTCTTGTAAAATAAAATCCCGTCTGCCTTTTTATAGGTTCATAGGTAGGTACTAGGCCCAAGGGCCTATGCAAGCCTAACAAACAAGGTTCCCTGGCTTACGCCAGCCAAGAAAGTTATTTTCCTGTGCCACTGATGAGCAGAGACACAGAAATGATCCCCGGGGTGGATTTCCTATTTCCCATCCACTCATCAAGATTTTTCTTGGAGTGCTAATGAAGAACTTTGCTTGACATAAATGGGTAGCCTGTTCCAGAGTATGGAAAGTCTCTGGGATAGGAATCTATCCCTCCAGCATGTCCTGTTTATTGTGGTGACAAGGTTTAGGTCCCTAGAGCATGTAGCTTGGAGGGATTGGGATTTATTTAGGTGTAGCATGTCCAACAGCTCTGGGTTTGACATAGCTTTATATTTTAGGCTGAGATCACCTCTGAGTAAGCAATATGCTACGGAGTAAAGCTGGAGTTTTTTGAGGCGGTCGGTGTAGGGCATTTGTTTGAGTCCAGTAATCCTCTTTGTGAGATACTTCTGTGGCCTTTCCAGCTGCTGCAGATGTCTTGTGAGGTACATTCCAAAAGGGGCGTTGTACTCTATAATGGGTCTAATGAGTGATGAGTAGAGGGTAACGATGACCTCTTTTTTCCTGGACGAGAACCCTTTTATGATGAGGTGAGCCACGTAGAAGGACTTCCTGACTACTGTGGTGATGTGACTATCAAAGGAGAGGCTACTGTCCACCTGGGTCCCAAGGTCTTTTATCATGCATTCGGTGTTAAGTAGATTGCTGCCTATGTGGTAGTTCATGGGTACAGAGTTTTTACCAAAGGGGATGACACTGCACTTTTTGGCATTGAGCTTGAGGCCATGGCTCTGACACCAGGCATCTGTCTCAGAGAGGCCCTTCTGTAGGATGTTCGCATCATTTGGGGACTTGACTATGGCTCCTAGTTTGCAGTCATCTGCGAATTCCGTCAGCCAGAGGCCTTCTGTGTTAGCCTGTACTTCAGAGAAGTAGATACCAAACAGGAGCGGTCCCAGGACAGAAACCTGTGGTACTCCACTTGTCACTGGTTTGAGGTCAGATTTGGAGTCTGCAACTTTTACAGTGTGGGTTCTGTCAGTGAGCCAGTTGGCAACCCATCTTATGATGTAGAGATTTATGCCTAGTTTATTGAGTTTAGCTATAATTCCAGAATGGGGAATGGTGTTGAAAGCCTTGGCGAGGTCAAGATAGGCTGTGTGAACTACTTTACCCTCATCTACGGCTTTGGTGACTGCCTCAAAGAAGTCGATCAGGTTCAGGAGGCATGATCTGCCTTTCACAAATCCGAACTGGGTGGGATCCAGAGTTTGGAGGTTACCAATGTCTTTGTTTATGAGTTCCATGATGATATGTTCCATGGCTTTGCAGACCAGGCTCGTCAGGCTAATAGGTCTATAGTTCCCAGGATCAGTGGTGGCTCCCGCTTTGTGGAGTGGGATAACTGTTTGCTGTGCACCATTCAGTGAGCACAAAGCCTGATGCGAGGCTATTATTGAACATGGTA
The DNA here is from genome assembly GCF_019279795.1 of Protopterus annectens. Lineage (NCBI taxonomy): Eukaryota > Metazoa > Chordata > Ceratodontiformes > Protopteridae > Protopterus > Protopterus annectens. The sequence goes on from NC_056726.1 coordinate 547,148,941, forward strand.
CTTAAGTGGGGAGCCAGTTCATTCTGAAGTTCGTGTAAAACGCAGCCTGGGATGTTGTCCGGTCCCATGGATGCTGTGTTTTTGGCTTTAGAGAGTGCAGCTTTCACCTGCGTAGTTGTGATTACAGGGACTCTGCATTCTTCCTGTATAGATATGGGCCCTTTAGGGGGTGAGGGGGGGGGGTAAAGTTAGCACTGAACCTATCTGCCAGGATGTTGGCAATATCAGTTGGTTCTGTAATTTTCATGCCTTTGTGCTGTAACTCGGAGCAGATCTGGGTGTTGCCATTGAGATTCATGACATAGCTATAAAATGCTTTGTGGTTGTCCTTGGAATTAGTGGCAATTTTATTTTAGTAGCTAGCTTTGGAGGATCTTATAAGGGATCTCAGCTTCTTACTGAGGCTGACCAGGGAGCTCCTCCACTCATGGGATTTTACTCTCTTTTGCAACAGTTTCTTCCTTCTGTTGTACAGTTTGTTTATGTCAGGGGACCACCAGATTGGCTTCCTTTTTTTGGAGGATAGCGTCTTGGTTCTGTTTGGGATAGCACGATCCATGCACTCATGTAGGTGCTTATAGAGCGCATTTGTGTAGGATTCAGCAGTTGTAACTGTATTGTCCATCTGCATGGATGTCATGAAGTTCACTACTTCTGTCTTAAGAAGCATGAAGTTGGTTTTGGAGAAATTTCTTACTGTAGTTTCCTTAATGGGGGGTGGGGGTGGGATGTGGATATCGAGGGTGATTAGCTTATGGTCGGATCGGACCAACGAGGAGTTGACTTCAGGTGTGGAACACCGGTCACTCATGTTGGTAATGACTAGGTCTAAGATATTGTTGCCCCTGGTGGGGGGGTGGATAAGTTGATCTAGGGCATTGGAGTATATGAATTCCAGAAAGCGTTGCACTAAGGAGTTAGTACATGAGCAGTTTTCCCAGTTAATGGTGGGGTAGTTGAAGTCACCCATTATTAGGGTGTTTGGTTGAACCCTAATATTTTCCAGTACATCAAGAAAAGAGGAGTGGGAATCCTGGGGCATGGTGGGGGATCAGTAGCAAACTGCAATTTGGATTGCAGTTTTGCCAAGTGTTAGTTGCACTTGGATAACCTCGGATGCATTATGCTGAGCAACTAGCCTGGAGGTGTGGATATCCTTAATGAATATGGACACACCCCCACCTTTGGTGTTTTGGTCCAGGTTAGATGGCCGAAAAGTGTGGTATGAGTTATAGCCTAGTAGTGCAGGGGTGCTCTCTGGAGCCTTGAACCAGGTCTCTCTTCAGAACCCTAACCTTCCTCCTGTTTTAGGGGATAGTTAATGGTATTACTAATTCTCCTCTAAAGGAAGTCAGAATTCTATGTGGAAACCATTTTGGTTGCGTTGCACACCTTCAGTTTCTGGATTTCTTTGACACATCTGTTTCGTGAAATTACCAGGATCAGCCTCATCACCCATGGTGCTTCTACTGACTGAAGTTGATAAACTTCCCTTTTCTTCTTTTATAAATGCTAAGCATAAGTCTGTATTCAGAAGCTGTGCTTTTTCAATGTTTTTTTTTGCCATCTGTCCCCAAACCATTTTGTTAAGCTGTACTCCTGAGTCTGCTGTCCATTGGATGAGACATTAAACGGCGTCCCTATCTGCCAGTATTGATGGTAGCTCAGATGGTTGTAAAAAATCCCATGGCACCTATTGAAAAGAATAGTGGAAGATCCCTGACGCTCTTGCCAAATCCCCCCTAGTAGTATATATAGCACTTTGCATCTCCCCTGAAAAGATGTCACTAGTCTATTGGGAATGACCAGGTCAACAAAAGTAAAAGTAAAATACGTTCCATAGCTTTGCACATAAGGCTATTGGTCCTATAATTACTTAGGTCTATAGAGGGGCTGCTCTTGTGTATAAGAATCACAGTAACTGTTCTCCAAGAATCAAGCACAAACCTTGAGGATGTGCTGAGGTTGAACAATTTAGGTAGAACCTCATGTAGTGTATATTTAGAGCTGATCAGAATGCAGCAAAGTATGTTACCAGCTCCCACTGAAGTATTATTTTTATTCTCAGACTGGGATTTTAGGACTTCACGAATAGTGGGGGATGTTATGTGGCTAGGTAAAGTTACTATTAACACTGTTTGATAATATGTAGTGATTGCATCCTTGGGATTATAATCGGTGATGCTGATATGGATGAGCTCAGTGCATTGTTGCACATTAGTCTTTCACTTCCTGGCATAACAGAAGAAAGATTTGTAGTTTTCTGTGTTATTTTGTAGTGAATTGAATGTCATACCCCACTTCACATTTCTTATTTTTGCTGGTTTCATTGTGGTCTTACGGTACAGGGATGATGATGCACAGTTTATTAATATTAACACAAAAGTTCCACAAGGGAGGATAATTCCTAAATTTGCTGTTATATTCAGGGCAGATGGGATGTTGACTTTTCTATGCAGCTGTTTTAAGTGCTGGTAAAAGTCAGAGATCAGTGTGGCAGCTCTCTCATTTGGGGGAAATGTAAATTTTAAAGCTGGTCTCATTTGGTGCTGTGCAGTACCACTGGGCCTGACAGAGGAGATAACTGATGTGTTGTTAGGAACTAGGGTTAAGAGATGCAGGGTGGAGTATTGTCAGGTGCTACATTCATAAGGATTAAGTCAGAGGTGTTATCACTTTTTTTGAGTTGTTTTATAGTTGGCTGCAGTACGTTGGTATTAACAACATCTAGGAAATGCTCAGTTTATCCCATTTTAGAGGTGAATGTCTGCCACTCAGTGCTTGGATAATTGAAGTCCCCCTAAAAAGAAAGTGTTTGGATTGATATTGAACTCCTCAATATTATAATTTCAAGGATCTTTGGGAGGCATAGATGAGGATCTGTAGCTAGCAATGAAGTAATAGTTCAATTTAAGTGTAATTTGGATCTTTAGGAGTTCTAAGTTAAGATCGCGGTAATAGTATGTCAGATGATGCTGTTTCTGTCAAATACATATATTCTCCTGCTGTTACCCAAGGGTCAGAAGGTATGGCAGATACTATACCCTTGTGTAAAGGGAGTGTTTTCATTGCATTGAAATCATGTCTTGGTAACGATGAATGCATTCTGGTTGCAGCAGGACCTCAAGTTCTGGCATTTGAAATGCCTAAGGCTGCAATTTTCTTGAGAACATGCTAGCATTGTGTAAGATCTGAACATTAAAAGATATCTAGAATTATCTTGATCTTTGATGTGAATGTAAGACTCATTGCTTGAGTGAACATCATGCATGTAGATATATATATATTTTTTTCCTCTGTCCCACCCACTGTTGATGCCAGGCTCCCTCGTCACCAGCTCCCTGTAGATGTATCCTCTGCCATTCCAATTTCATAACTTGCTTCCTGATGCGACTCCTGCCAGAAAGGGTCTCCCTTCTGTAGGGGGTCTTGCACATGGACCCTACCATATACAAGTGCTAAGGGGATGTACAAATGCAAGCACTGGACAGGATGTGCTAGGCAAGGAGGTACTATACTGTAGCCTCGTGAGGGATTTTCTCTTTTCCTGTGTCCTCACCCCTACATGTCGATATTAGGGTCAAGTTGGGAGGGGCTAGAGCCAGATCATGGTCAAATGAGGCCCTAGGCAGGGTAGTGAATTGGGGCCCCCTTAAACACACACACACACCCAGCAGCCCCCCCCTCGCAGCTATTCCAATGTCCCAATACATTGTTATTTCTCCCCAGTTGCCATAAATGCTGTTCAAACATGTCAGTGTACACACTGTTTTCTTCTTTACTTCTGCAATGATTGTAGATGTTTGGATTTAACTTAAAACATTTATTTCAAATTTTATATCACAAAAACTGATAGACATTTGCTAAATAAAACATCAGTCTCACAATGAAACAGACTTAACAGTAATCTTCTCTGTCCTTAAAACTCACATTTATTGAAATAGCATTGAAACCCACATTCAACGAAAATGCATCTGGCCAGTGACAGATAGTTTATCTTTAGGCTATTTTCAAACCATAGGCCCCCTGCACTCCTTTTTAGGACTGTGCAGACATGCATTTGATTTATCTTCCTGGTTGTATTAAATTATATTCTTTGTATAATACAGCATCAATCATTAGTGTGTTTTAAAGTTGTAGTTTGGAACATTTTCCAGTAAGCAATGAAATAAAACCAGTAGTGACAGAACTGCCCACTTATGAAACATTTCAGCCATAAAAGGCTACTCAATGTCAGTCGATGTGCACAATCTCTGCAGAAGTAAAAGTCACCTGAATAATTCCACATTAAAGAGATTTGTAACTAATGAAGAGGTTGCTGCTTGCAAACAACTTTATATTTTAGTGTTTCATCTACAAATTCAGTACCTGCTGCCCTTGAAGAATAAAGTGCCTAGGCTACATTAAAAAAAAAACTGGTAAGCTGGTAATACTGCAATAGGGAATGGATTGCAAACCAACAGCAGGTTCATATTTACTAGGCATGTCATCCAAAGGAGGACACACTCAGGACTGCAGCACCCTAACCACCCTTGAAGTACAACATTGTATAAGCAGTCCATCTACATGATGTGGGAGTAGAACCCACAACCTTCTGCATCAAAAGCAAGAATGCTACCTGTTGTACTACCAACACTGTTTTCATATCCTCTAGTGCAAACAGTGACACCCATGTGCTAAACAAAACAGTTGCACATTGAAAACAAGCTTAGCATGAGCAACAGGAAACTTCTCTTCCCCTGAAGCTCTTAATTCCTTGAAAATGCACAGAACTTTAATTCCTTGAAAATGCGCTGAAACCTGTGCTCTTGAGTAGTCTGGTAGATGGTCTAGAGGATTCAGGATCTTGTCTCCTGTAACCATGGTACAAGGTTTGAGCTTAAGCAAATTGACTAACCTGTAATCCATAACTAGGGCATTTTGCACACACACCCACCCTTATCTTTTGAACATTCTTTTGTTTTGCCTGTGGGTAGGCAGAAGAAGCAGGCATAAATACCACATCCTTGCAGCAGGAACTGTGTCATGTTTAAATTCCACATGTGGACATGGAAAATAATAAGTAAACAACAGCAGGTGTGTGCGTCAATGCACTCAGAAACACACAGATGCCATGGACATTCTTAAAGAAGAATGGACGCCCTTAAAGAAGACATGTATGTGATTCGGAAAAGTAGTAGTACATAACAGCAAGTGTGTGCGCCAAAGGACACACAGATGCAGAGGGTGTTCTTAAAGAAGAGTAAATGCCCTTAATGAAGACATGTATGTAATGTTTATTTTTAATTAAAAAGTCAGTATTGTGGCATTCCCCCACCCACTGGTCCTTAGGTGACTGCATAAGTCGTCAAGTGCTGGACCCTGCTTTGGCCTGGGCCAAATGGTCACTTGAGCACATGCTTCACCATAGGCCTTAGTGCAGTCACTTCTACTCTGTCATCAGATCACCCATCCAGTGATTTCTGTCTGAGCTTTGGCCCTATTACAGCTATTAACATGGTCCCTCTTCTAGGGCAGGCACACCCATCTTCCCTGGCAGCACCGTCAGGCATCTGATCTGCTAATCAAACCCAGTGCTTCATCTCTCTATCTCACGGGATGCCAACATCTAATATTTACTTCTCCCATCAACAGTACATCATCTTGTCTAAACACACTCCTCTTTGTTTCCTTGTGTCTTATTCCCTCAAGTAAGTGTTCTATATGCATCCCACTTGCAGACTGTGCTGCCAAATTTCAGCTCCTTTATGATCCACACTGCCTTGTCTCCTGTATGTTCACTTATTTGCTGTGTTGCTTTTCTCTCTCCTTCTTTATGGTGGGTGCACTTAGTTTATTTTTTCTGCTGATATCCCCGCAGCTGTGTAATTTCTACGTCTGTATCCTAATCATAGTTATGTGTACACTAAGTTTGTGTTACTACCCTGTATTAAAGTATTCTTCAACGAAAGGTTAAGTGCAAAGGCAAGAAATAACGTGCAGCTTCCATGTTCCTTTTGTGGCTTTTTTTAGTAATTTCTTGCTTTCTAGTTGATGTTGTAGTCCTACTTTCATTTAAACATTTCATTTTAAGGAAAATAAGATTTTTAAAAGAGCCATACATCACTGCTGCCATTTGCTGTCCCTCCTACACTGGATCTTAGAAGGGCATGTTCCTGGACAGAGTTGGTGAGACTTCCACCACTAAGGTGTCCTGAAGTGCAGTGCTATGAGTTAATAAGTTAAAATAAGTTTATATTACTATTTTCTGTCCTACTTTTAATATAACCGTGTTAGTGAAAATGTGCAGCAGGCATTTTAAACTAAGCACATTTACAATACCCTGTACCACTGTCTTCTGAGACAGCGGTGTTACTGGGAAGTAAGTGCAGCTGTGCATAGCTCATGTAATGTTTCCAACTGAAACACAAGAACAAGGTTGATGTTATAAAAAGCAGAACCACTGAAGTTGTGAATAAGTGAAGGTGCTGTGACTTATTCCAAGTATCCTACTTCAGGTTTTGATTTCTTCAGTGTTGGAAGATGAAATGCAGTGAGCATCTCACATGACCATTCTTTTATTCACTCTTATACTAGTCACCAGTGTGATGATGAACTGTCTGAAAAACTGAGCTTTAGCTACAGCACGCTGGCAACAAATATGGATAATTACATCTAAATTTTAAGGAAAGTGTAGCTGTCTAGCCTACGACCTTTGTTTGGCACTTTTGCTAGACCGCAAAAGAAAAAAAACCTTCCACATGCACTTTAAAGCTACTGGTTCAGGCAGCATTTTTCCCCTTCCAGTGTTCAGTGATTTTCTCCTTAGCTTATTTCTATACTTACAGTTTATATCATTAATTACTTTGGTGTTTTGATGTGGAAGGCCAGAACCTGTGATGTTTTTTCTTGCTTCTTCCTGACTTGTTTAAATATTTGTTAGCACTCATCTTTTCCTTTTGGATCCTAGTTTGTCTCCCATCTAGAGATGCAGACTGTTGTTCGACTGTAGGCCTACATCATACACAGTATGTCCTCCCTCCCCAGATGAAGCCATTGCCCTGTGTTCTGTACCACTTGTTGAGTCCCATGTAGCACTGTGCAGTGTGTACGTCCTCATACTCCTCCTCCTCCTGGAGTGCTGCAATTCATCTACCAGCCAGGCCATTTGTTCTTACCCAGACTGGGACACCTGGTTTCCTTTCATCTGTAGTCAGTTTTGAGAGTGTGACGATTTGCTCACTATCCATCCTAATTTTATACACACCTCACATCACTGTTGCTTCCCCACAGTGGCATCTGCTGAGGTTGCTGCTTTCTCTTTTGGGGTCTCGTACCTCGTTATTAGAGGTTTCCTTTCGAGAGTCGTCTTTGTATTCTTCACATTCTCTAGTGATTTTTTTCAGCCAGTTGTTCTAGGACCCTACCACAATTCTCAGAAAAGCAGTTTTTATTTTATTTTTTTTTAATTCCTCTTTCTAATATTGCCATTTGTACCTCCTTCTCCTGTCCTCCTTCCTGAGCTCTAATTTTGCCTGATGTAATGCTGAGTCCACAATATGTCCTTTCCAGAAAGTGTAAATGAATACTTCCTTTTTTTTTTGGTCTGTTTGCCTTCTTTGCTTTGTGCAGTATCCCAGGTGTAGCCTCACCAACAATCCCTGTGTAGCAATGAAACACTTGATGCTTCTCCCTATACCACTCACCTGGGGCTGCTCAGCATTTTGTTAATCTCCAACACCGCTGTCTTACGCTGTGCTGATTGACAGTATCATCAACCACTCTCAGAGGTGTTACCTTATTAGCTGGTTCCTTTTCTTCCTCCCTAATCAATACTTACCACAATGCTATGCTATACTTTAATTGCTGAACTTGCTTTTGTTCTTCTCTCCGGGTCACTTTTGTGCAGATCTGATTCTCCCTACTAGTATGCTGCCCTCCTTCCTCCAACTTCCAGTATGAGGCACTCGTAGTCTTTCAGGAAAATAGGAATAGGGGATATGTGTAATGACACTGTCTGATCTCTGGTTTCTTCACACCCTTTATCAGCTGCTTCCATTATGTTCCTGTCTAGCTGTATCTTTCTGCATTTAGTTGGATAGCTTAATGGGACAATCCCAGAGTCTGAAATTCTGACTGAAAGAGATTTGCCCTGATACCTCCCACTTACTTGTTTCCTCCACTAATCGCATCATCATCAGCTCTTCTCCTGGTTTCAATTTACTTTATGCAGCCCTGTTTTCATTCCCTCTGGTGAACGCAATTAACAATATTCAGTTCCTGTCAAACCTTTCAGTCCCTGATCACTGGGAAATAAGGTTATTACATTTCTGTGTGTGTGGTGGGGTTGGTAAGGGGAGACTCTGTGTTTACTTTTTATGAACTCATCAAAAAGCTTATCTTAATTGTGCAGCTGTTTATTTCCTTTATTTATTTTTCATAGCATAATTGTGAGCAGTATAGTAAAAAATGAGTACAGTTTAGTGAATTCGTACTAAATCTTAGCAGTCTCTTGATGAATTCCCCTTACTCTGTAGTAAAACAATCTCCAAATTAGTATGTGCAACTGTCACAGGTTGCTGTACTGTATAAACCCCATTGTGACACAAAGTTTTGTACTTCATTGTTTAAAAGTAATCAGTTGCTTGCGTCACACACATTTTTTAAAGCAGGTCAGAAAACCATTTACACTTGTCTAGATATCAAAAAACAAAACATGAAAAAAAAAATGCTTCTACTACTTTTCAAAACTGGCATCATTCTGATGCTTTCTACGGAGCAAGTGGTTGTCCTGCATAACATCATAGCACTTAGCTAGCATTCAAAAATCCACACAAAATAAAATATGTAATGAACACAAAACTCTGTTAACTAATGCTTGAGCTTTGCATTGTACATATGCTTTCCTGCAAGGTAGTAGCAAGTGAGGTCATAAAATTCCTGAAAGGCTACTTTTCTTGGAGGATAATAAGCACAGGTGAAACTAATAAATGATGACTCTGTGAGAGCTGTTGTGAGTACAACTGCAGTTTGAGTTTGAATTTGATTAAGACCATTGAAACTTCCTGTAATCACTCCTCCCCCAACCCCCACAGCCCAATCTGGGACATTTTCAGAAAGCCAGACTGGAAATGTAAACAAAGACCAGAATCAAAACAAAATATCTCTTGCACTGTCCCTTTCAGAAACTTTAATACCCTCTTGCTGCTGTCTTCTTCAACTGTTTCTCAAACTCTGCTTTGGTATCTCTATTTTTGTATCTACCTTTTAATTTCTAGCATTTTCATAGGCCATTTTCTGTCATGTTATTTTCCATCACTCTTATAAATTCAGTTCATTTCTGTCATTACCCCTTTCACTTGTTCCTGCAGTCAAATTAGTTATGTCTTTGTCGTATGTTTCCTCAGTATGTAAAATGGTATTTTTCCCGATTATATGACCGTTTGTAGCTGAGTTAGCGCAAGGAAGGATGAAAGGAATGAAAAAAAAAGGGGTGAAAAATTACCTTATATTCTGTGAAAAGGAGCGCACCTGGGAAAGCACCCTAGGAAGTCTACACCTCCTTTTTTTAAAGAAAAAATATGAAGAAGATAAGATTTTCATGCTTTGTAAAAATGTGTGTTACTGACATAATCGGAAATTTCATTTGAGTTATGCATTCTTTTTTATGGTGTGTTTTTTTCCTTGGGTATATTCCTAGATGTCCCATGTGAGTTTATGGCGATAGGTCTTTGTCTTTTACCAAAACGTGCTGTACATTTTCATGTCATATTGTTTTATGGCTGCTGCCCAGTGTATCTGCAGATTTGCTGAGGGGATGGCCTGTGAGGTACTTTCGCAGAAACAGCAGCATTCTGATAGTAATGAAGAGTTATATTAGTTGACCTTGAACATGAGCTGCAGTGTCATGATGCTAGTACTAAGTAGAAGGTTGTCACTGTGTAATGCTTACAACTGAACCAACAGTTTGGTAGTAACAAGATGCCATTGTTCACATGCCTTGAGAATACAAAATGTGATGCGCATAAAGAATAAAACTGGAGCAGACTCAAGCAAATCAGAGACTGGTTTCCTTGTATCCAAGAGTTTCTTTGAAACGGGTTAAAGCTGTTCACTCGCCCCAAAAACACACACACAGACACACAGTACTAACCCTGTGCTTTATTTTGCACTTTCATTTATACATTAACTATATCAGTATAACCAACATTTGTTGTGTTCATTTTTCAGGCTTAAATCAAGTCATATCAGAGTGAGCAAGTCATTAGGCAATTTTTTAAAATGTACTGTAACATATTTTTCAAAACAATTACATTACCAAATTTAAGGTTAGAAACAAAGTAAAAACTACCAAGTGAAAACAATAAATTATTCAAAAGTAAGTCCTTAGAAAAAGTAGTCATAAAACATTATTCTCAACTGCATTTGTTTGAATAATTTAACAATCTATGCATGCAAGCATTTTGATTTCTTTGCATGCATAACTTATGCACTGCTATTTAGTTCCCACACCAGAAGGTACCAGAAATCAGCATTTTCCATTATTTCTCTTTTTTTTTTTGCTTTTGAATTAAATTATGTTACAAATGCAATTGACAAAAAAATAATTAAAAAAGAAATTAACAAAGTAATTATTTGCAAAGAATTTTTTGATCTTGGTGGTTGGTTTTTGTTATTCTTTCTATGTATTTTCTGTACCCTGTTGTGAATCTTTCACTGTGCTGTGAGTTAAATTAATAAATTAATAAATCATTATCTTCTGCAATCTATTTTTCAAAAATTTGCACAAATTTTTTTTTTTTTTTTTTTTTTTTTTTTTTTTTGATTTTTTTTTGTATTTATTGAAAAACCATAGTCACCACCACCACCCACATTGACCTTGGTTAAATCATCATCTAGCTCTCCTAGCTTAAATTAAATCTCATCATATTCTTATTTATGATTGATTATTTCTTCTTCTTTCTTAGATTTGGTGTTGTAAAGGGTTGTTGTTTGTTATGATTTTATATTTGATTTGCCATTGTTCAGTAGTACCCCCACTCCACCCCAATAGTAATGTAATCAAGGAGCATAAATCTTCATGACTGACACTGGAGAGGGATGTTCATTTTAATGGAAAAGGATAGTATTTCCAGATGCAGCTCTCTGCCTCAAGCACAATTTCACAATAAGAGCACACAGACACACAACACACACTTTTTCCTTCTCTTTTTTCTTCTTTTCCCCCCTGTCCCATCTCTACTGGCACAGCCTCAAAAGTAGAGAAGTCATCCAAGCCCAGTATCCAACTCAACTTCTCCAGCACCCTGTTCTCTCCAGATTTTTCTTTTTCCTTCTTTCTTCCCCCCCTGACTCCCTACTGGCACAGGCACAGAGATGATGTTGAGACAGCAGCAGCATCCCAGCCCCTCAGCACCCTGTCACCTGAACCAGAACCATCGTTTCCAGCTCCCAGCTGCTGACAGATGCACCCTTTGAGATTTGATTTTCACGCACGCACACACACACACATGCACACACACGCACATGCAAACACACACACACCAGGGAAAGGCTAACACATTTACTAGTTGTTCCACTTCTGTCCAGAATATATGGTAGGTAGACCGTCACTGGACACTCCAAAGCCAGCTAGTCTAAAGCTGTTGCAAGGGTACCTAATTATACAGAGTGAAATTAATAATAATACAAATGGTAGTTTAAACAACAGCAAGGCTTTCGGGAGTAGCCAGAACTGTCACTATATATATATATATATATATATATATATATATATATATATATATAAGTAGTCTCAGAGGCCAGTCACAATGAAAAGTTTAAATATATTTAATAATAAATAAGAAAAGACCATGAACATACTAAATATCTATTTACAGTAAACACCAGAATTTCAATCACAGGAATGTTAAAATAACACAGATGAATAGATTCACACAGCTACAGAAAAACAGTACTTAACTAATCTCAGTATATTTTTATGACTGATCTAAAGAATTACTATTACCTGGTTCACTTACTAGAGCAAGGCAAGATGAAGTAGGTGAGTGGTCCTTCTCTGTCAGGTTCCAAAAACAGACTGAGATGACACTTAGGTCTCATCCAGTATTAACCATCATTTTTGTCCTAGATTACAAAATGACATCATATACATCTGGTCATCTGACTTCTAGTTCCCATGCTACCCCCATTGCTAGAAACTGCCAGGATTTAGAACATATGTGTCAGTAATACATACACACACAGTTTTGCACAGATCTGTTGCAGCTTCCTGAAATCATAAAATAATTTCAAACCTCCACTCTTCCAAAGTAGCAATTAGTTCATCCCCAAAGACAATACAGAAAGCTTCCAAGTACAGACTTTTTGTCTCTAGTTGTATTGAGGATTGTAAGATACAATCTTTGTGGCCTAACCCAAGTAATTTAATTCCTAACTATTTTGAAAGTTATGTGGATTGAGATTAACCTCTTCTCTCTTAATATCCTCTGTTAAAACATATATATTTAAACAGTTACAATAATGCATGAATATTTCTTTTTCTGTCCAGCAGGGCACAATGTTGGTACATTTTTAACACAAGCAGCTTTACAAGCACATTTGTCAACAGAAGCATTTGTACAAATCAGTTTGATATACAAATGACAAGTAATTCTTTACAAAATTCCAGCTAAATTTGCTGACACGTTACACATCCACTGCCCTCTCGTAGCATAGTTGGCAGTACCTCATATTGTCGCATCTCTTCCCCCTTTGAAGACTGAGGCTATTTTTTTAAGTGACCCTTGAGAAATGCTGCTTGAGAGGAATGAGCCTATCTGGGAATACATTAACTCATAATCTGTCTTGAGAACCCGTCTGCATTGGCATTGCTGACCCCACTACAGTGCTGCACTGTCATGTGATATGCCTGCAACCCTAGGCTCTAACTTTGTAACTTGGGTTTTTGCTGGCTGGCTCGATGTAGCTATAGATCCCTCTCAGACTCCTCCTGCCTCTTACTGCAAGGGCCTCCTTATCTTGGTAAGGCTTCAGCATGTTAACATGGCACAGGTTGTGCCCTTGCCTCTTGCCTAGCAGTTTTAGCATGTAGTTAACATCACTGACCTTCCTTACCACTTTGAAGAGTCCCTCCCAAGCTACTTGCAGCTTATTGTGTCTGACGGGAATGGGCACCATGACCTGCAGTCCCACAGCATATACTTGGGCTCGAGCATTCCTGTCCTACCAAACCTTTTCTGCAGTTGGGCTACTGCCAGGTTCTTCTGGGCCAAGCTCGTGAGCTCCCTAAGCTTTGTCCTTGAGGTTTAGAACATACGCCACAATAGACTCCTTGTGAGATTCACACTCACCCTTCCACTCATCACGAATCAAATTTAAAGGCCCCATCAATCTATGCCCATACAGCAACTCAATGGGTGAAAAACCTGTGGATTCTTGGAGTACCTCTCTGTATGCAAACAGCAGATGGGTCAAATATTTGTACCACTGTCTCTTAAATTGATCTGCAAATGCCCATAGCATGGTCTATAGTGTAGAGTTTAACCTCTCCAAAAGACCATTAGTCTAGGAATGTTAGGGGGTGGATTTGTTAGGTGCTTCACCCCACAACACTTCCACAGACAAGCCGGCAGGTAGGACATGTAATTGGCACCTCTGTCACTCAGTATTTCTCTTTTGAAACCTACCCTGCTGAAAATCTCTAACAAAGCATTTGCCACCTTCTCTGCCTCGATGGAGGAAAGAGCCACTGCCTCAGGGTATCTAGTGGCATAATCTACTACCACCAGGATATACTTTTTCCCTGTGGAACTTGGGATACTCGGAGGCTCCACAATATCCATATCTACCCTCTGAAATGGGTCCTGAATCACAGGCAAGGGCATTAAAGGAGCCATAATGTTGTCACCTGCCTTGCCTACACTTTGGCACTGCTTACAGGTCCTGCAGTACCCTGTTACATCCCCTGCAATCCCAATCCAGTAAAAGTTCTACACAATGCTCATATGACCAGCAAAAGAAATGTGATGGGCTATGGCTAGACGTGCCAGATGGTAGGAACTAGGCACTACCAGCTGCTGTATTACCTCACCCTCTAGCTCTCCCTCAGGGGTCCACTCTCTGTACAGTAACCCTTTGTTCCAGTATAAAAAACTACCCTTTTCAGGAGCCTTTCTAGCTAACTCCCTTAAGCCTCTCAGTGTAGAGTCCAAGAGTTTAGCCTGTCTCAGCTCTATCTTTGTAACTCTTCCCAACTCCCCTTCTACAGGAAGTCTGGTATCCCCTGACAGTGGTGCCTGACTGTCAGCCTGGGTACTACCACTCACCTCAGTCCTTGCAGTCACCCTGTCCAAGGGAATACTACCTACCAACAGCTGTGGCTCACCTTCAGGCTCTCTGCTACAGGGTTGCTCCCTCCCTAAAATAGCCAACTCGCCAGTCCTGGCTTCAGGTGTGAGGTCTGTGTGGGTCTCTGCCAAGCTACCAGACCCACATGCCTGTCTCCAAGCCCGACTACATGCACACAAGGTACTGCATTATCAAAGTCATTCCCTGTCAAGACATCTGCAGGGAAATCCTCAAAAACACCTACTTGCTTGCTTCCTTTTCCACCTTCCCAGTCAAGGTGAACCCTGGCCAAAGGCATTTGGAATGGGGTCCCTCCTAAAGCTCTGACCAGAGTGGACTTCCCAAACAAGTACTGCTCCTCTTTAATCACTGCAGCCTTCACAATGGTTATGTCAGATGCTGTGTCTCTCTCAGCAGTGGCCTGTTTTCCATCCAATAAGCTAGGGTATAACCTCTGGTGATAGTTTGCTACCACTATTATCTCCATACATATTACCACTGATATGCTGTTATTCCCACTTGCTAGCGCCCTCATCTTTGTTCCCCACCTTGTCTCTGTGGACATCTGTATGATACATATCCCCTCTGGTTACATTTAAAACATTTAAACCTTGATCCTGGCCATGTTCCTGAACTAGTGGCTTCCCCTGTTACTGGTGGACTCTGTTGGGGTGATTTAAGCTGCCCAACTTGGGTTCCCTTTTATCCATGTGCAGCACTGGGTATCCCCTTCCTGTCCAGTCGTACCCTGCTTGCTAAGTAGAGATCCCCTTTTTTCCTCAGCTCATCTGCAGAGTTACACTCTTGGCCTGCCAACCAGATTCTCATTTCCTCAGGCAGAGTGCTAAGGGCTTGTTCCCTCACCAAAAGGTCTGAGCTGACACCCGCTTACTCACCTATGAAAATAAGTGCTTAACTCTGCGATATAGTCAAGGATACTTTCATCTGCCTTCTGTCTGTGCTCACAAAACCTTTTTCTGTAAGCTTCAGGTGTTAACTTAAAACATTCAACTAAATATTTTTGTACTTTATCATAATTTAAACAATCAGTATCAGGCTGTTTAGAAGCCACAGTTATAGCTTTACCGTGGAGTAAGGGGGGGTCAAGATCCATACCCAGAGCCCTTGATCGACATTATACTATTCACATACCCTTTCAAGTATATGAATAAAACTATCAAAGTGATCACCCTGTTTAAACTGTGGAAGACATTTGCTGACCTTTATTGCTTCTGGGTTTCGGTTAGTCTCTTCCCCATTACCACCATGATGCTGGAGAAGAGTCAGCATCTCCTCCTCATCTGGACACTGCTTCTCATTTTCTTCAGCTTCTAAATACCACATTCTCTCTGCTGATTATACTTAGACCTCCAAATGCCACAGTCTCTCTGCTGCTTCTAGTTCCAAACTTTTGCCCTCTAGTTCAAGTCTGTTTAATTCAAGACAGATTTTAAGTCCTCTGAGGGAAAGGTGAGCTGTCCTGCTTTTGAGGATTTGTACATCACCGTTACCAAACTGGTTGCCCTCCTGGTTGCTGGTCTGAGCTGCAACTAAGGCTGAAATAATTTCCTCTTTAGTCAGGTTGGCATACACCGATCCTTTGGCTTCACACATCTTGGCCAACTGGTTCTTTCTCAGCTTGACATAATCTTCTGCTGACATCTTTACCTGCTTTCCCTGACTTAACTAAACTAGTAAAAAAAAAAAATCCCAGCAAGAACAATAAAAAACACTCGTTTGCAGGTCCCTAAGTCCACAGCAATGCTACAGCAAAGTATCTAAAAACAACAGGAGGACCCATAAGCTCCAAGTTATAAAACTTTAAGCAGGCACAAGCGCTTTCACATCTGCTTCTTCAGGTGCAGTCATACTTTTAAACATTGCTGAATGCATCACATGACAACAGTTCATCACATGACTATATACATTCCATTACTATAAAATATTAAAGCTGTATGGTAACCACAACTAAATGTTCAAAGAATATCCTAAAATGTATATTTCTTATATACTTTATGCAATATAAACACACACAATTAAAATACATGTTCTTAAAAACAGCTACTTTACCTATGTAGAGGTGTAGCCTTCAACTTTGGTCTCAGTGGTATTTGTTCATTGAGACTATGTCCCATCTCAGCTCTGAATAAAACTATCCATCTAGCTTCCAGTTCCTCTGTTTTATTGCATGTGTCCCTCCCCCTCAAACTCACAAAACTCCTAGCAATGGCCATAAACTTAAGTTTATGTTGACTATTAGTATTTATAACATGTTTGGCCAGGTCATTACTTCTGCTTTGTTTGCCTATGTGATAAATGTGTTCTCTAATCCTCTCCTTAAGTGTGCGGTCTGTTTTCCCAATATTAAATTTCTTGCATATTATGCAGTAGATGCACTATGTGCTGTGTATCACATGTAGCGTGTACTTTAAATTTATATAGCTGGTCCTGATCTGGATGCAAAAGTTAATTGCTTATATCTATATATCCACAATATGAACATTTGCCAAAAGGCTTATTTGCCATTCCACCCATATGTGTGTTCTTTTCTCTGGATACACATAAATGTCTTTTCAAAGACACTTGATTTCTAAACAAAAATTTAGGTTCATTCTCTATCCATTTTGTGACCGCCTTATCAATGGTCAGTATCCCCCAATTTTTACGTATAATGTTCATATAAGACCTGGCATCACTAGAAAAGCTTAATGGCACTTTTAACTTAGGCATGTCACCACTGGTCTCTTTTTCCTCAGACCATCTATCCGAATAATAAGGTCTAGCCTTAGTATGTCGCAAGTTAACTACTATTTGTATCTGTTTCTATATATATTTGTCCCCATAATCTCTGGCCAGTAATTCATTCCTCATAGTATTCAATTGTTGATGGAAATCTGCATCCCTCACGTTCAACCTAGACTCTCTGAAAACCTGATTCCTAATGACCTTGTCAAACGCATAGGTAGGGTGAATACTTCCTCTATTTAAGAGATGGTTAACCTAACATTCCTTCCTGTACAGGCATGTATATATGCTCCCTTTTTAAATATTTAATTGAACATCCAAAAAGTTTATTCTCTCATATGAAACAACAGATGTAAATCTTTAAAAAGTAGTGTTTGCATTCAAGTACATAGAAATTCCGAGAACTCCTTTTCTGCACCAGCCCATAAAATAAAAAGATCTACAAATCAACAAAAAAAAAAAAACATTGCTTTGATATGGGCCATACAATAAATACTCATGTTCCCATACAACCATGACAGCATTGGCATAGCTATTGGCACAAGATGTGCCCATAGCTATGCTATTATGCTGCCAGTATAGGTCATCACCAAACAGAAAAACATTATTTTCTAAGACAATGCTCAGTAAATTCCTAATTAATATAATTTTACTTTCAGAGAAATCGGAATACATTTCCATAAACCTAGTTAAATTTTCCAACCCAATCATATTAGATGTAAATGTAAAAAGAGTGACAACATCAAGTATTGCCATAAAAAAACCTTTAGTAGGGTTGTTATTGTTGAAATTGTGAAGATCTCTCAAAAACTGTTCTATCTCTTTACATGTGCTCTCTACTATTTAAAAGTGGTCTCAAACTCTTTTCAATAAAATGGATGCAGTTTCAGTGCAATAGTTTCTTCCAGACACTATAGGTCTCATGGATGGGTCAGTAGTGCTCTTTTGTAGCTTAGGCAAACCTTGAATAATGGGTGTAGTGGGTGAGATAACCATAAAGAAGTATAATAGACTACTATCCATCTTGCCATTCGAAAACATATCTTTTAATTGCTTATGCACTTTTTCTATGAACAGCTTAACCCTGGCCGATGGCAATTTCTTGTAAAAAACATCTTCCTTCAGCATGTGTAACATAATGGAATCATATTTACTTTTATCCATAATAACTATAGGCCCTCCCTTTCGGCAGGCCTAATTACTATTGTGTCATTCTTCTGTAAACCCAGTAAAGCTTCATGCTCTCATTTTGTTAAGTTATAAGACTTTTGCCCCTTATAATGTTTCTGCCTATTATAATCATTCAATTTGTGTACATCCTCTATGCACATTTTTTTCAAAACATTGACTAATGGGTTAACTGCAGGCATAAATATGCTAGTTTTTTTACAAACATTACTATCTTGCATTTGTGTAGTCTCTGTACCATTAACTGCATTTTTAACATCAATTTACGTGTAAACAGCTTTGTATCAAATATGACACCTGTAAAATCAGACCTACCAGTGGGTATAAAAGACAGTCCTTTTTGTAACAAATTAAACTCATCTTCAGACAGAACATAACTGGATAAATTCCACACTAAGTCTTTCTTTGATTGAATGTTGTATGGACTCTCATCAGCCCATCGTGTTTCCTCTTGTTCCTGCTGCGACCTCTATTCTGCTGTTTTAAACAGGTACCTTCTGTTCTCTTATAGGTAGCGGGAAATTCAAAGGCTGCAAGTCTTATAACTAAACAAAATGAAGCTTTACTGGGTTTACAGAAGAATGACACAATAGTAATTAGGCCTGCTGAAAGGGAGGGCCTATAGTTATTATGGATAAAAGTAAATGTGATTCCATTATGTTACACCTGAAGAAGCAGATGTGAAAGCGCTTGTGGCTGATTAAAGTTTTATAACCTGGAGCCTATCCTGTGTCTTCCTGTTGTTTTTGAAAAAAAAGTGTAATTAATAATAATACTGTTGTGAAAATGAAACTCTGTATGTTTAGCTTGTGGCTGCTGAGAAGATACATGCCTTTAATGACAACTGCTTACAGGCTACAGAAGTTCAATTAATATCCACACCACTGCTCAATATGTGACGTTCTCACTTTGGGCCAGTAATCAAGGAGGCTGAATCCTGACTACTCACACTGGAGAGGGACGTTCACTTTTTAAAAAAATGGATACACCCAGTATTTCCTGATGCAGCTCTCTGCATCAAGTACAATTTCCCTTAAGAACACACAGGAAATGCACTCAGTCCTTTGTCTGGATTTTTCTATCTCCCTCCCTCCAGGTCCCCGATAAGACTCCCTCCTGGCACAACTATAGAGTTGAGACCTCAACCGAGTGTCCAAGCCAAGTTTTCCAGCACCCATTCTGTGAAACCAGTGCTTTGTGTCCCTACTCCAAACAGCTGACATGCACATTCTTTGAGATTTGATTTTCAAACACGCAGTCACACACACACACACACACACACACACACACACACACACACACACACACACACACACAGCTGGGAAAGGCTGGCACAGATTTACTAGCTATGTCCCCTTCTGCCCAGGCTATAAGGTTGTTACACCACCACCAGACACTCCAAAGCCAGCTAGTCTAAGGCTCTTGCAAGGGTACCCAAGTATCCTGAGTGAAGTTAACATTAATACAAATGGTAGTTTGACTATTAGCAAGGCTTTCAGGAGAGGCTGATATATATAAATACTATGAGATTAAAATATTCTCTAATAGACTAGCCACAATGAAAAGTTTAAATATAGTTAATAATAAATACAAAAAGAACATGAAAATAGTAAATATCTATTTACAGTAAAGACCAGAGTTTCAATCACAGGAAATATTAAAGCAACTCAGATGAATAGATACACACAGATACAGAAAAACAGTACTTAACTAATCTCACTATATTTTCCTGACTGACCTAAAGAATTACTCTTCTCTGGTTTACTTACTACACAAAGGCAAGATGAAGTAGGTGAGGGGTCCTTCTCTGTCTGGTTCCAAAAACAGACTGCATTGAGTCTTCAGTCTCATCTAGTATTAAACACAGTTTTAGTCCTAGATTACAGAATGACATCACATACATCTGGTCATCTAAATTCTGGTTCCCTTGCCTACCCCCATTGAAAGAAAATGCCAGGATTTAGCACATGTGTCAATAATACACACACACACAGAGGTTTCCACAGATCTGTTGCAGCTTCCTAAAGCCAAAAAAAAAAAAAAATTCAAGCCTCCACCCTTCCAAAGTAGCAATTAGTTCACCCCAAAGACAATACAGAAAGCTTCCTAGTACAGACTTTTTGTTTTTGGCTGCATGAAGAACTGTAAGATAGTCTTTTTGGCTTTTGCCAGGTAATTTAATTTCAAACTATTTTCAAGGATAGGTAGATTGAGATTAACCTCTTCTCTTCCAGTATCCTCTGTTAAAACATGTACATTTGAACAGTTACAGTAATGCAAGTATATTTCCTTTTCTGTCCAGCAGTGCACAGTCTTGGTACATTTTAACACAAGCAACTTTACAAATCAATTTGGTATACAAATGACGTGATTCTTTACAAAATTCCAGCTAGCTGTACTGGTATATGTTACACATCCACTTCCCTACTTCTCCTGGTATAGCTGGCAGTACCTCATATAATCACAGTTACAGCTTACAAGAAGGTGCATGCCAGCATGTTCTTGGCAGAATCAAATTTTAACTGAAGGACATAAAAGATGTGTATGTATATGGCCACTTTGACTCATCAGACTTCTACTTGAGAATTACCCACCCTGCATCTCATTAACTCAGTCTAATAAAAATAACAAAGATCATGTCTTTTTGCAGAGGGCAAGCTCCCATGGATTTATAGCATTTCCTCAGTCACGTAAACTCAAACAATGGGGAAAATCCCTAAAATAAAGAAATGACTGCTGATGCACACTTGGAAACTACATCAGCAGTGGTTTTCCTTTTGAGGAATAGAACCTGGAAATTTGATTTCTTATCCAATAGGCACTTGTGGTGTGTGTGAAACTGTGTCCAAAACCTATGCAAAACCAGCTACAAGGAAAAGACCATTGCTTGGTGTAGTCCATCAAAGTTTCTGTCCTGCCAGCGTATAGCTATACCGCTGCTCATACTCCTCTTCATCCACACATCAAGTCCTTTTGAAATCATCTGTTTTCTTACAAGTCTGCTGCAAGGTTGAGTAGTTGAATCAGAGATCCACAACTATCTAGATAAATTAGCTTACAGTTTATGAGCACTTTCTTTAATTTTTCTTCCTCTGTCATCACTCAGTTACTCCAAAGATTCACATCTTTCCTAATCAGAACAGCCCTTCTACCATTCTGTTTACTTCCTTACACATTTAAACCATGTTCTTCATCCTTTATCCTAGGAGCCAGTATAATTCTATTTTTGGGTCTTATTTCTTAAGACTCTGAAGTCCCAACATTGTTTTTGACTTTTCACTGCTCTGTTTTTTGTCATGTATGTCCCTATTCAGGTAACACCTAAACTGCATATAACACTGGTGTATTCTGAACAGAGATAGCAAGACATTACCTACCACTTTTATGGGTTAAAAAAAACAGCTTTGAATCTTAGCATTTAATTTACTCTCACAACCCTCCCATTGAACATAATGTGTTAACCTCAGTATGACCAATATACTAACATTTTTCTCCACCCTTACATTAATCTTCACTCAACTCTAATGCTGTACAGGATGTTTTACAGTAAACACTCAGTTAACAGAACTATCAGGCATCCAGAAAAAAAATCGAAGAAATATAATACAATTTTCATATGTTGCACTTTCTCTTCCCCCTGCAGAAACACACCTTATAAGAACAAGTCAAGCCAAACAAGTAGTATAGGTGACAGTATTAGTCAGGCCTATTTTAATAGACACTCTTAAGCAACCAGAAACTACAGTTATCTGGCATCTAGCAATCCCCATGGGTGCTGGTTAACTGACAGTTTACCGTACTTGCAAATTCGATGATTTTTCTTTGTAACACTGAATCTGAGTTAACAACTTTTACAAATACAGCATTTTATCCAGTTTTGCCATAAAGCCCCTTCACCATGGCCTATACAATCATTTTCCTTACAGCGTTAGCCACAAGATAGTGCCAGACTTCTATCACTGGTCTAATATCTCAGTAGTAGCCTACAAATGGCCTTCTGTTCAAAAGAGCCCTTTCAGTCATGCCATTTATGAATTTTATTACGGAAATGATTTCTTGTCTCTTTTGAAACTTCCTATCCCATTCATACTTACTTTTTCTAGTAGTTGTGTGTGCTCTTTGAAAACCTGGGGGAGTAGATACATTTGCAAGGCAGGGCACTGTCATTCCATCTGCTGACATACCCTCCCATTAAAAAAAATGATGGAGTCTTGTAACTTACTTCTCACATGCCCACTGACCAAAATAAACTGGTTTAATGATTACCTGTTGGTAAACGACAAAAAATCCTACTGAACACATTCCCTATGCACCTCCTCAAAACTCCTTCGTACATAAAAAAGAATATCCACAGTCAACAAACGTATGGTCCTTCTCGGCAAATGACTTCTGATGCATGTCAGAGGTGTCAGTCTTTCGTACCTTGTCTGTTCCTTTGCCACAGAGTAACTTTTTCATGTGTTATGCCTGTGGGAAATAGTTTAATTGTATATAAATTAATTGGTAATTAATTCTCTTTTTCTGAACAGCACACATTGCTAGTAGCAGCAATCACCAGCTGCAGCTGATGATGTCATAGAACATGGCACAGTGATTATTGCACATAAGAGGCAACTTATGCTGAACGGGTTTACTCTATGAAGGTATAGTTAAAAAAAAAATGTCTGAAACAGGTGTGGAGGGTTGCAGAGTAAAATGAATGGCAGTACTCCAGTTTGCCATTTGCTTTCATAATGAAAATCTAGTAGGTATCTTGGAATTTCTGATCCTTTCTACGTTACATTCATTGTTCCCAAAAGTTGTTTGAAGAATTTAACTTGTCATTGGTCAGACTTCTGCAGTTGTACCAGTAGTATTTTGCATATTTAGAATAAGCATGTTTAATATGACAGTTCCTGCACTGCATCATGCAATGTAATTAGTCCAAGGTTAAAAAAAATGTTAATACTTTGAGTTACCTGACTGACTGATTTTGCTTTTCTAGTTAGCTGCAATCTTACAGCAGCAAGAAAGTCCGGGATTTAAAGTACTGTTGGTGACCGTGATCATTGCAAAAATCACCCATAAATGTACCAGATTTTCAGATAGTCACAGTCTCTCCACTTGAAGGCAACATGAGAAACAAATTTGTTGGAATCTGGATTTATAACTGAGCATGCACCTCCTTCTGGGTTGGCGAAGCTTAATCTACATTCATAGGCAAATTCATTGCCATTGTGTGATACCAGAGATCCAAAACTCTGGATTAAGGAAGTGAGGGGATGATCAGTGTTGTACATATCATAATGCAGGCATATATGCTATGCCACTACAAAAATGTTCCAAGAAAGTAAATGAGTCCCATAATTTCCTTTTGTACATACTTTATTGTTCATTTATTGGATTATAAATGAACCCAACAGGCTGCAGTACTCATTTGAGCAAACACTTTTCTAGCTAGAGTTCAGAAATGATTAAAAAAATGTAGGTTCCTGCTGAGGTGTGGAAGTGCAATGCATATATCTGTGTGAGATGCACTGAATCAGAAGACAACCATGGGTGACAGCCATCCTTCACTGAGTGAAGGTGAGTCCATTATATCTGTGTATGTAACACACACGGATTCACCCACCATGGACTTCAATGGTGAAGACACAAAACTGAATGACCTCTACATTGAAGAAGAAGAAGCAGCAGCTGAGGATGGAAATACTGAAACACCTTGCTGTGTTGAGCAGATTGAGTGTGAAAGTATGCGGACTTGTGTAAGTGAACATGTCGATTCATCGAACAGCTCGTCAAATTCAGATGATCTGGACATTTCAGATGATCTAGACATTTCCATGAACAGTATTAAACCTGATGATGAGAGCAACACTAATATGCTTTTGTCAGATTCAGAGCTACTTGAGGACGGGAATCACATGCCTTTGGACCACTCTAGTGATGTCATTGAGCATATTGTAAAGGAGCTTCAAGGAATTAGTGAGCTTCAAGAAGAAATAGCAGGACTGCGACAGCATTTGAGCTCAATAAAAGGATCTATGGATGAGGTTTCCTGCTGTGTTGATACTGTACTGGGGGACATAGAGGATATGCAGATTAGTTTTTGGGCCTCCAGGAAACATTCAGCAACTAAACCATGCCCCATATTGCGTACACCGTCAAAAAATAGAGTATTTAGCTTGTATTTCCATGAAGTTCCCGAACTTCCTGAAGAAAAGACAACAGAGGTAATAAAACATATTTTATCAGACTGTAGTTTTTTTAATGCTGCAAAACATGACTTTGCAATCTGGGAAGCTTGTAGGGAAGGTACTGCTGCAGCTGAGAGTGGAACACCAAGACCAGTCCTTGTGAAATTTGTACGCAGGGAAGACTGGGACATAATTCTGAAAAACACTTCTAATATTTTACAACATTCAGGTGTTAGGATTTCCATTACTGGTCAAGGATCACAACGGAGGCAGTCACTGCCCTTAATGCAAGGGTCATCAGAAAAAAAATCGAAACTGATGTCCTGCAGTTCAGTAGACTCAGGTGACAGAAGAACCGCAGAGCTTCGTAGACGTGAAGCAGTTTACAGGGAAGTGTCTGGTTGCATGGAAGTAAAGTCTCCAGCTAAGAAAATGAGTCATGTAGTTGAATTGCATAAAAAGGTCCCACACAGCAGTTTTTCTCCACAGCATTTTCCTGTAAAATCTTCAGAATACTTGTCTAAATTACATAACCGAGACATTCCAGACAATTCTTCATTACTGAGTCTATCTCCATTTCACCAGAGAAGTACCTCCAGGCATCCTAGGCTGTCAGAACTAGGTAGTTATTCCCATAGCACGCTAGAAGAAGCAGATACAGCTGATGACTTTCTTAGTGTACAGAAGGGATCAATTTCTGGTGTTTTTGAACAACAAACAAAATTATTAAGGACAGACGTAAGGTCAGAGTCAAATGATTTCAGGTCTGAAAAGCTAAAAGTGCAATCGGTAAATGACTGTAAAAGCAAAGAGTTTCACAACTCTTCATCTTTACTTGGTGATGAAGCTGGAAAAAGGATTCCTGTTTTTCCGGGGATTCAAGTATTGAAGACTGTATATGCAGACATTGGTGACCAAGAACAGTTGGATCAGGCACTAAGGGAGGTTTATGAGAATTCTCAGTATTACCTGGGCTCTTCTGAAGAAAATATTGATCTTGTGGACATGAAGTTTTATGTCAATAAGCTGGGGAAGGCTTTACAACACTTTCGATCTGCCTTGAAGGAGTTGTTTCACAGACTGGAAAGTACTGGTTCTTTTACTCCAGAATCCTTCCCCGAGTCAAATCCAGAGAACTTTCAAGCAGAAATTTGCACTTGTCCAAAACGGTCAACAATGGAAAATCTGCAGAATGGAGATGTATGTTTCCCCAGGGAAAGCAGTTCAGATGTCTGCCAAGAAAACAGTCAAGATGACCAGACAGGCAAATTAAATTTTTCAGAATGCAAAGGACACCAGTGTTTTGAATCTGACAGTATGTCACCAGGGTGCCATGGTTCACCTCATTCTCTGTTATCGGTACATTCCATATCAGAGTCTTGTTCGGACAAGACCCATCCAACCTGTAGTGAGGGACACGGTTCTGATTTTCATGAAGACCAAAGCGGAATTTCTGAGTGCCCTGCTCACAACTTAAAAAAGATGGAGCAGGTTTGTGCTGAGACCATATATCTTAACAAGTGTTTAAACAACTTTAAGAATGTTCTAAGGGAGAAACGGCAAATGCAGAAACAGTATCTGAAAGATGTTGTATGGGACTCTTACAGGACATCAGTGGATGAGTGGAACCCAGGTAACATGCTTTAAAAATATCCTTGTTAAATACTGATGTGTGCTTTTGTTCTGCATGTATGTAGTTTGCCTGATGCTGCAATAAATGAACAAAACTTTGTCCATGAATGATTACAAAGTACTGTAAAAGGCTGGGCTGCTTTGTGTGTTTAATGAATACATTTCCTGTATGTCTGGACAGCAACACATGTAAAGCTGAACAGCTATTAGAAGTACTTATTAAGCAGGTCTGCATTTCCATCTACAAAAGTATATACAATATTGAAATGATGGCGATTATTTTTACTGTCTAGTCCACTGTTTGGGGATAAAGGAATTTTTATGAAATCTGTTATTTTTAATTACAATTCATCCTCCTGTTTCTCCCCGCATTGGTTATTACACCACAGCTGGTTGCTGGGGATTGCTTTGCTCTTTCAGAGGATTTTGCATCTGTGCTTGTATGTTTCAGGAGGATGAGATGAAGCTTAAGATGTGGACTCAAGCAGGATGCAAATATCCTTTGTAATGAAATGAGGGGTATGTAGATACCAGCAATAAGCACTGAGTAATCTGAACCGTGCATCTGTGTTGAAAGTAGTTCCATTAAACAAAATGATGTTTCATTTCCATGCGTAATACACAGTCAGTAGAGCAGCACAAGTTCTACGCAGGAATATTTATGATAAATCTTCATGCAACCTGTAAAGCTCAAGCTGATAAGAGGACAGCCTGTATGAAAAGATGAGGGCCACACATGAAAGCTGCATATATTTTGTTGCTTTAAAGGTATACTTTATAATTTGCAACATCATTGGCATGTGTTGCATAACAAATGTCTACCGGGAGCCATTAACCAAATATAATGTGGCCACTGTTAAACTGACAAGAATGAAAGTTAGTTTCCATATTATTTTCTTGTATTTCAGTTTTGGTTTAACTGATGCTCCTTTATGCTTTCATCTCAGGTCCTGGTAATTCACAGTTGACTTTAAGATAGTTGCTTGAATAACCATCTTTCCAGAGTCCTAGTCTTTGATATAGACACTGCATGTCTGGTTACAAGAAATAAGCAGACATCTAAGGCTGTTTTCTGTTCTGTTGGGTAGGAAATCCTCTGTTATGTTTATTGACAAGCTGTCGTCGTTTCACCTCATCAGCAGCCTCTCTGATAACCTGATGCACTTTACCTGTGTTAAAGTGCTGTCCCGATAACTGGAAGGAGTGTTTGACCTATAAACAAATGAATAGTGATAGCAGTAATTGTCCAGATATCAGCAAGTGGGAATCCAACTTCCATATGTGCTGAAAGTAAAACACATTTTGAATTGCATAGCTTCTTACACCCTGTATTGAGTACAAAGTAAAAAATGTTCCTTTTAACCAGAAAAACATGTTACTGCTGAGTTTTTAAACATTAGTGTGTGGTTTCCCTGTAAATTTGGAAAAAAGTCTTCCTTATCACATTTTAAGAAATGTGACAACATTTATTCTGATAAAAAGTGTTCTGATCAGCAGAGTTTGATAGTCTGCACAAAAAATGAGTTAGGATAGAGGCACGTCAATAGTATTTTGTCACTTGCCTACCCTTAGGGTAGTACTGGCTTCAGCCCTGGGACCCAAAGTTGGAACCAGCGTAACCAACTCTGTAGTCTTGGTACCTGTGATACGATATCCCAGGTATGGAATTGAAGTCTTGTTTGGATAAATGTTCTATGTGGATTAACTAGAGAAAATAAGTAAACAAAGTAAATAACTGTATTCACCATGACATACAAGTATTACGCAGTGCAAGAGTTCCTGTTATTTGTATCTATTACAGAAGAAGAAAAGTCAGAACATTATTTACACCTGCTCAGGCAAAGACAAAACATCTAAAATATATATTGCTGCTGAGTTTGTAAACATTAGGCCATGGTTTTCCTATCAATTTTTGAAAAATGCCTTCCTTATTAAATTTTTGAACTATATCCTTTTAACACATCATAAACACCAGTCAGAGAATAAATGATGTTTTATTCTCTGATAACCGCAGATGCAGCTTTTTTGTATTGTAGTGATTTTCATTTGTGTGGCCTAAGCCTGAAATTAGCCCAGATGCATCAGTGTTCTGCTCTAGTAAACAACTGCAAGTAAATAAATCAGTTTGCCATATTTTATCCATTGTACCTTGTAGAATGAAGTTACCACTTTAGCAGCATTACCTTTTCAGTGTACTATAATTGCATATGCCAAACTAAGTTGTGAGAGTGCTAGTATGAGTGGAGTTATGACATGGTTCAGACAAAAATGCTAACTGAAACCCATGCACATTTTCAAAATACAGTGCATGTTTGTGGAAAAGGAAGCAGTGTTGAAAGTTTGTTACGAATGTTCACGTGTTGCTGTTAGGATCGATAGCCTTGCATGCCTTATCACCTGGGCTAATATTGTGGCTTTTTCTAATTTTTATGCACCTGTGTTAGGAACAAAGCATGTCAGCATTATAGAACAGTTGCTAATAAAGGCCTCCATAGTAGGTGATCATATGTGCAGTATGAGTGCAGCCTTTTGGCTTAACAATTGAATAGAAGCAGAAAATGTATTCTAAAATAAAACGTCCCAGAATTGTCCTAGTGTCCATATGACTTGAAACATGAGGTGACACTTAGTGGTTCAGTTTACTGAGCTACCTGTGTGACTAAATTAATTTTGACTGAAAATGACTCATTAATGTTGGTGCCTGATTACAAATGCAGTCCTGGGAGTATTTTGCATGGTTCTGTTTTTTGTGTAGTAGGTAACTGCCCAACACTGGGGTCATTTTCACCAGAGTATTCCAGCCTAGGTTATAACCTGAGGCTTGCTAGATATGTAGCCACTGTCTCTTGCTGTGATTCCAACTGTAGGATAGTGTACGTTTTGTGATAACAGCAGAGTTCCATCTGAATTGCACACAGTTTAGTAGAATGTATTGTACTCCAGTAAAAAAAAAAAAAACATACTGAAAGTAAAATTAGTGTGTGGCTAGGCCTCTTTTTTTGATCATACAGAGGTTTGTTAAGAAATGTTTGTACCTCACTTTTTTATGCGTTTCCCTACTGCATTTGTTCCCACCACCCATTTTAAGGAATTCTGAGACATATATAGTGAATGCCTGAGGACGTCACACCGTCTGGTGCATAGCTCCCCCATACAGTGATGTGCATGACATGACATGACTGTATTTGTGTATTAACGTTTCTATGCTTGCAGCTGTCCTGCACCACCAACTTATGTATTGGCCAAGACAGTGTTTTGATAAATGACAGCCTGCACAGGTAATGTCACACTAGCTCCCTGGAGTAAAAGTGAGCTTCCATCAGTTTACTTTCATTCAATTCCCTATGCAACCTTATAGAGCGCAGGTGTTAACAGAATTAGGATTGCTTACAGTTTAGACAAGGTAATCTTTGTATCAATGAATTGGCCTAGTATGAAGATGGTTAATGGTAGTTGCTCACTGGTAAAGCTCACAATCTTTTTTTGCAGTTATTTGTCTGCTTGGTTAGTATTAGTACACACTTCTGTGTTTAGACTAATAAATAGTATGTGCATGGAAAAGAGAGAGACATTCAACATGCAAGAAATGTGTTTTATTTGCTGTTTAGAAGTGTTTTTTTGCTATTGGTTTCTCCTGTAGTTATTATGCTGTCATTACAGTAGTGGGTTTAGTTATTTATTGGTTGTTGATGCCACCAGAGCAATGGGTAGTTTCAAAATAAAGAACACTGCATTGTCAGATAAAGTTTTAAGGAGAAACAGCATATTTAAGGGGAAGCAACATATTTTATGAATGTTTTTCATATCCAAGCAATTGTCTGGCATTCATTTTTTTAAGTTTGCGGAGGGGGTGTTTCTGTAATCTGACTCTTGCTTATTTCAGCTGTTAACAAAAACACTATTTTAGGTGCACGTATAAAAAAATACTAACATACAGAACTTCTGTGCTATGCATTGGTTTTGAATGACTTGCTCACATCATTAAGGTAAATTTTTATATTACTGTTGTAAGCATATGGTGTGTTGTTTTACTAACCCTATTACAGTGTGGCTAGGCCTCTTTTTGATCATACAGAGGTTTGTTAAGAAATGTTTGTACCTCACTTTTTTATGCGTTTCCCTACTGCATTTGTTCCCACCACCCATTTTAAGGAATTCTGAGACATATATAGTGAATGCCTGAGGACGTCACACCTTCTGGTGCATAGCTTTCAGCAGCTGTAAGGAAAAATAATTCCAGTATCCCCAGTGATGTTCCTTTTTGTAAACAACAGTAGAGAAGGAGTAATATCTTCTCCCTTTTCAAATGCCACACACGCTTTCTTCATCCCTTACAGTATAATTGTACACTAATCTTTCCCATGTTTTCTTTCAGAAGAATTTGGAGAAGAAGCACAGGTTATCAGTTTTATGTAACCCCTTTTCAGCTGTCGGTGTATGCATGACTCTGTCTGTTACTTTCTCCCACTTCAAAAACACAGTTACCTTCAAGTTTGATTTTTGTGCGTGTGCGCTGTCTTCATTTTTGGTTTGATGTAGTTCAAATATTCCCAAAGAGTCTGTTCAGTACTTGGGTTTAATTCTGTGAAAATTCTTCTGATAATGCTTTAGGTGATGTAAGAGTGGTATTTCAGCGAAAATGTAAATTTATGTAGAATGTTACTGCCTGTGTGAACTGTGATTACATGGGCAGCTTATCAACTGTCGCAGGTTTGGTAATGATCCCCTTTGATATGTTCGTGAAAGCTGAGTACAGCATTAATGAGTGAGATTTCGATCAGTGTGACTATGAGCAATTCCATCTTTAGTGACCTTCTGCTTGACTGTCTGCTAAGTTGTCATACTCTAAATTGTAAGACTGGTTTCTCACACTAGAGAGAGACTCTTTGATGATTAATTACTGAAAGGGAAATTTTAGTATTTTTGTTGAACTGTCAGAGATTGAATACTAATAAACAAGCTTCTTTCTATGTTCACTGCATTCACATTGAATTAAAGCTGGTTCTCAGGCCTCAAACGGCCCTCAAGTCAGCATAATTCTGAATAAGGGAAACTTCTTTCTGTAGTACATTTCTAGCTTTTCAGACGACATGTGGATTCTGTGATAGTTGAGTGTACTAATCTTCGTACAGACCTCTTAGCCATTTGAGTTTCAGACCCCATATTAAAGGGAAACAACCAGTTTGATGAAATGTACAGTGACCAGAGCAACAATTTTAAGGAAAGCATGAATGTGAATTGCAGCTTCATACTTTAAACATTAAGATTAAATATTGTTTAAATTCAAGTATTGGAGAAAAAGAATCTAGATTTGTATAGCACTTACATGTAGTCTGTATACCAAGACATGTTACTGCTTTCAGACAGTTGCTTACACTGTTGTGTAGGTCCAGAACTATAGAAATACAGCTTAAGGTTTTTACCAACCAAGAGCAGCAATGTGAAGGAAAGGAAGAGCGTGTGTAATGAGCATAAGCAAAGGCTAAGGCATGTACCTGCATTTGCAAAGGTACCGTTTATTTAAATCTATACCATAGGACATTTCATTTATTGATAAAATGCGATTCAGAGAGATACTTGCATGGCAGTTATGGGATGTAGATTCATTATTAATTTGTAACCCAAGCAAAATTATTCCAGCTGCAGGTTACTGTTTGTTAGACTATTCACTCCAGGACAGTAACGTAGCGGTCATTAAAACTTTTCTTCTTCTTTTAAGTAAAAGGTACTTGTCTTAAATTCTGATATTAAATGGGAAATTAATGGCCTTAATGAGATCATCAAAAAATAAATTAATTAATTTCATCATTGCCTTTTATCACACAGTGGAAATTTTAATTGTCCTATCTAACTGCTGGAACTAGCTCTGTTGGTAAAGAGGCATAAAGCCTTGACTATGTCCCACATGACAGGAGTTTGATTACTTACTTGGGTACATTTTACAGCTAACTGGGAAAGCAGGAATGATAAGGCTATATCTGCTTGGTTTTCTCTTTGGGTAGGGATGGAATAATGCACGGGGTGGGCCGGCCATTTTGCATACTGGTGGAGAGTGGGGGCCAGGCATACTGAAAGTTTGGGCCAGCATTCTCCACTTTGTAGAGAGGTTGGGGATACTTCTAAATGACAGCTATTTTTGTTTGCACATTTTGTCCCCACAGCCTTCAGATCATCAGCCTCTTCCTGGCTAGTTGACCATTTTATTCTTTCATCACTGAGAATGAGAGTCAGCTGAGAGGGTCTGTCATTAACACTGGCATCAGTGAGAGGTTTAGGGACTTTTTTTTATCATAGCCTGCCTCCATACACACAGTTCAGTATGCAGAAGGGGATTTGCAATGAGCTAACAGCACTCATGATTTCTTACTTCTGCAGAAGAGTTTCCCAGCAAGCAGCCCTTTTTCCAACACTGAAACATAGAAATTAGATACCTGTAGTCTCTGCCAAAGAAATCCCACTTTCCTTGTGCTCTCTAAGTGCATGTAGCCCACTGCTATCCACTGTAAGAGGCGATTGGGCAATGCATTTCGATTTTCACTTCTCTCCCTGCCTGCCTGGCTTCTCCAGTGCTGGGGCTGCTGATCAAACTTCAGTCTCCTGGTTTACAGTTAGGGCTCCACCCCTCTGCCCTGTGGAGCCAAGCACTTAAACAATATCTGATTGCAGGTAGTAACCTCTACGTAGTAATGTCAGCACATCTGGGCCTTAGTCTCTCTGGAAAGTCCCAACCTGATCAAAATAAAAGGGTCAGCTTCTCCACTCCTGTCTCCAGCCACAAAGGTATTCATAGCCCATTTGCTGCAAGGTTTTCTTATCTAGACGAATGAGACTAATCCGGTAAAGGGAAAGTTGCCCCCGAGTCAACCTCCTTGAGGGGAAGCCATTGGTCTGAAGTCAGCTGTGAGCTCGTAGGTATGTGTATGCGTGCGTGTGTGTGTGTGTATGCATATATATATATATATATATATATATGCATACACACACACACACACGTATGTATACACATACTGAGAGAGAGAATACATCTATGATAGAAAGATATAGGAGTGTGTGTGTGTGTGTGTGTGTGTGTGTGTGTGTGTGTGTGTGTGTGTGTGTGTGTGTGTGTGTGTGTGTGTGTGGCAGCAGTTTTAAATATACATCTGGAGTGTTTCTCCCCAGGCCTCCACTGAAAATTGGCTTCTTTCCAAGTCAGACTTTCCCAGTAAACAAATGTTAAATAAATTAAAAATAAAAAATGTACTATCTAGTGTAAACAGATCTTGCAAACTCCATTTTTAAGTTATTGTGTGGTGGAATGAGAAAATAAAGAAGGAAATAAGGCAAATCACTTTGCAAAATGATGCAGAAAGCATCTTCTCTTCATTTCCCTAGATGCAGTTTGTTTAAAATTCAAATTGAAATAGATATAATCTATTGAAAGTGGTAATGACACAAGTTTCACATTGCAGATGACATTACGGATCGGATAAAGTTAGAGCTCTCTGAAGCCAATGTGTTTTGCTAGTTTTAAGTGGATTAGGCTTGTTAAGGATAGGAAAATTTCAGGCTGTAAAAGGATTCAGTGACATTCTGTTATTTCTTTCCACTTACGCAAGCAGTTTTATAAAATAGAAAGTGAAATGAGGAGGCAATGCCTCTCTCTTTTTTTTGGTAAGGGAGGAGGCAATGCCTCTCTCCTTCTTTGGTGAGGGAGGAGGCAGTGCCTCTCCCCTGTTTTGTTGAGGGAATGCATAGGAATGTATTAGGATCGTGCCTAGGGACTGAACTCCTGTGGTAAAGCCAGAGTTTTGACAGAAGAAAGGCCACTGGACTTTGTGGTAGGCGGGTGTGGATAGCGTGGCTTCCTTAACATACTACTGAACACTCATCTTCTTGATGTGGCTGCTCATCTGTGTTTCCTGGGGCTGACAGCAAAACGCCATCTTGTGAGCAGCATATATGAAGTAATGGACATTCTAGCTTCTCTCCATCACATTGGATGAACATTTTCCATTACCTCCTAACCAAGCCATTCCAGTCTTCGTGAGGCTACTATGAACATAGAGATCCAGGAGATAGCAAGAGGTGGACCTAGCAGCAAATGGCTCAGTGCCACAAGAATGGAGATAAAATATATAGAATATATATAGAACAAAATATAAAATTATCCTTGGAAACATTTTCTTCTTTCGGCATTTACCGGTTAGGGGTCGCCACAGCGGATCACCTGTCCACTCATGATTGGCAGTGGAGTTTTACGGTGTTGAGTTGCCAGCCTGGCACCCAACCTTCTACAGAAGGCACACACACATGCATGCACTCATGCCTAGGGCCAATTTAGAGTATTCAATCCACCTACAGCATGTCTTTAGGATGTGGGAGGAAACCGGAGCACCCGTAGGAAACCTGCACGACCACAGGGAGGACATGCAGACTCCACACAGAAAGCACCCCAGCCGAGGATTGAACCGGAGAACCTCTTGCTGTGAGGCGACAATATCCTTGAAAACTAAAACAAAAATTTAACTTTATATACTCTTAAAGTCTATGTCTCACCTGGTCTTAATTTATTTAGTGTAGTTTAAACATGTTAAATGGGTTGGATTGAAAGGACTGTTTTTGAATACAATCAAGTTATGTTTACAAACCAAGACAGGCAGCTGATATAAAATAGACCGCACTTGCATGTAAAATATACTGTATTTTAACACTAACCCTGCTAGGTATAACAATGTAGTAATTTTTATATAGACAAAAAGTACAAAAATAAGGTGCCTGTGTAATAAAGTGGACTCCAATAAAATGTGAAGAATAACTGATCCATTTAAGACTTGTAGAGTAAAAATAAAATATGGTCACTGTTTTTGTTTTAATGAGCTATGCTAATTCAGGTGTGGGGTTAAGACAGAATAGAACAGCCAATTGTGATACTTCGATTTGCATGCTTAGCAAATGGCAAGTTATTGATAAATGAATGCAAGAACTGTCTGACATGAGGCTGCTTTATTAATATTTTTAAAACATTTAATTATAAAATGGTTGCATCAGCAATGAGTGCCAAAATAACAGGTTAGCTTGCAGAGGGATTGTGCAGTATGTTAGAAGGAAAATTAAGTATTTGTATTCACAAAATGAAAAAAGAAAGCAACATGAGGCCTAGAAACAGAAAAAAAGTCAGAGATTAGAAAGGACAAAAAATTATAGGGATGAGAGCCCAGAAGTGCAACAGACAAATGAGAAGGTTGCAAGCAGATAGCAGTCAGAATCCAGGAAGTAAACCAGATGTCAAGGACAACATTTATTCTTATTGTTGAGAGCAGGTAAAGTAGCTGAAATGATATTTGATAATTAGAAAGACTCATTTTGGATCACGTCTGTTAATGTAGAGTGAAACAGTGAAAAACGTCATGTGATCATCCAGGGACCTTCTTAGCTTAGACGGGAGGAGAAGTAAGCTCCAAGCAAGGACATGGAGACTGAAAACGTGGGAATGTAAAAAAATAAGGTGGTGTTAATTTTTGAAACTTTACAGGAAAATGCTGTACAGCCAGCAGACAGTGATAAAACAGACACCATAAAAAGGCAATATTGCAGCTGTGGTTGAAAATAGGAGTTGTAAGAGACAGAGTGGAGATTTTGCTTTAGTCAAGGCGACAAAATGTCAATGATTATTTTGAGTGGAGTGCATGGTAAAAGCAACAAATATTATTTTATGACACCTCATGTTTAGCGATAGTTGCTTCTGACATTGATGCAAGGGGGAGGCCATGCTGCAGGATTCTGAGAAGGAACCCTTTTCTGGAGTTCATAGTAAACAATGTGACTTTAAAGAATGTTTAGTTTGTATTGATTCAGCATAAAAAGTGAGATTTATTTGAGGGTTGAGGAGGAACCCAAGGTATCTGAAACAGGTAAATCTTCACAGTGTACTTCCAGGTGGTGTCATAATTATCCAGTCTGATCACTTGTCTGTTAGACATGACAAGGTCTTTTGAAACAGACAGTCATAACCTTTTCAGCAAACTCAAAAGACTCAACTTTGGCAATAACACTGTTTGCTGGTTTTGCAGCTATTTGAAATACAGACCTTTCCAAATCCATATAAATGTCTCATCCTCTACTCCTGGTAAACTTAATGCAGGTGTACCCTAAGGGTCTGCAGTAGGTCCTCTTCTCTTTTGTAATGATTTCCCCCTATGATTGCCAAATCTTAAATTAATAATGTTATTCAGATGATATGCTGCTCCTGCAATCCAGTGTTAACCACTCTGACCTGCAGACCAAATTACACCATGATTTCCCTCAGTTACATACCTGGTCCATGTCTGAAAAACTAATAATTCACCCCATGAAAACCAATGTCATGTTGTTTGCCTCAGCCAAGAAATGACCCACTCTCCCTCCTGCTCTCTCTCTAAACAGATCATAATGAGCACATATAACCTAATATCACTGAATAGAGGTACCTAGCCCTATTACTAGACCCTAACCTTTAATTTCCTTTCCCGCACACAGTGATTTTGTAAATAATAACGTTCTTGCTCAATTACTTGCAGGGCCATTGCTAAAAATATTTTAATACCAAAGCTAGAATATGGCCTTCTTTTTCATATTGTGTAGTCAGCCCACAATACTCAGTGTACAGACTTCTGAGAATAAAATGCTCAGATTCATAGTATTAGTGAACTCCAAGTGCACCACTGCAATTTGCTAAAAACTTCCAGTTTGCTTTCAGTGCCTATATGGCCACTTTTCTTCTAAGTACTACAATTTCCAGTGTTCTACAATGTGGTCACTGCCACCCCCCCGTAAGAGTGAAACAGTGTTTGTGTGGTAGGATAACAGTTTCTCTCAAATGTTGTTTGTCTCTTCAGATTTTCCCGGTTAGGGGACGCCACAGCAGAACTCCAGTCCGCTAATGATTGGCAGTAGATTCTTTATGGTGCCGAGTTGCCAGCCCGATGCCCAACCTTCAGCGAAGGCACACCCATTAACGCATGTCTTTCGTAGGGCACTCGACCTACTCCCTCCATTTAAAACTGTTGCAGGTCAGAGAGCCTTCTGTAGACTGGGACCTGATTCCTGAAACTACTGACATATAAAAAAATATATATATATATATATATATATATATATATATATATATATATATATATATAGATATTTATATATTTTTTTCAGCTCTTAATGCGGCATCTTTGGCGCATATATATTCACATGTATATAGGCGTTTATGTATTATATCTATGATTGCAGCATATTTTATACATATCTTGGCTTGTATTTTTGTATATATTTTTTCTTTTTCTCTCTGTATACGCTAGCTGGATCTTTTAATTTTAGTGTGTCTTCACACAATCTTTACTGTTATGTTCTGAATGTTGCTATTTATTTATTCTGTACATAATATTGATTAGAAAGACCGTGATGTGTTTTCTGCTCTTTGAGCTTGGGCCTTGATTGAAAAGGGTCAATAAGCCAGTCCACGTACCCAGTGAAAAGACAATAAATAAATAACTAAGCAGTACTCTCCTGTTGGTGGCCATCTTTTTAAATGATAATGTAATTACTTTTCAGACAGTCATCATGATGAGCTCTTAAGCCGCGGTGGTACAGCGGTAGCATTGTTACCTCACAGCAAGAGGTTCTCCCGTTCAGTTCTCGGCTTGGCTTGGGAGTGCCTGCTGTGCGGAGTCTGCATGTCCTCCCCATTGTTGGTTAGCGTTCGAAAGACATGCATGTGTAAATGGGCATGCCTTCGTTGAAGGTTGGGCGTTGAGCTGGCACCTCGGCATTTCTTAAAAATCTACTGCCAATCATTAGCAGACCGAAGTTCCGCTGTGGCGACCCCTTACCAGGAAAAAGCCGAAAGACAAACAACATCATGATGAACTCTTGATACATTTTTCTAATTGTCTGACCTGTATTATATTTACATAAGAAATGTTCTTTCTGGGGTGATTTATGCATAAGACCTGAAGTAGAAAAGAAACAGTACTAATATAGATTCTTGTTGGAAATTTTTTTTTTTATCCCAACACTATTTGGTTTAATCATACTAACCAGGATCTTTGCTGTATGATTTTATAGATTGATAGGAAACCAGACTACTGAGAATACAATGTTCAGATTCATGCTTTTAGGGCATAGGTGTTTTTTAAAAACTGTTACAAGGGGAAGGCAGGCATTCCAAAGCTTTGCTTAGACCCATAAAGGTGATGCTTCATTCCTCTATTTGGTTGTGGTTGAGCAGTGTTGTGAGGGTGACATGTCCTTTCTTAAAGTAATCTGAAGAATTGTGTGTTAGGAATTTAGACTGCGGGGTAGTCAAGTAGTTGTTGTGAAACAGCCTTCTCAGAGGTTTTACTTGGGACAGATGTTTAGGCAGGTTGGTAGGTGATGAACATGTGGAATGGAAATAAATCATAATGGTTTCTAGATAGATGAAAGATACCAGAAAAAAGGGGTCAGTACTGTGATCAGTAGGAATGGAAATAAAGGTTACAGTAGGTAGTGAGGAATTTCGGATAAAGTCCATTAACACCAGGTTAACTGAAGTTGGGACTGGATCTCAGGGATGTGGGTGAAGTCGAGGGGCTAACTTGTATGGACAGAGAAGCAGTGGGAGTTTGAGTGATTGTCTCGTCTTGGAAGGCAGTAGAACTTTGCATGTTGTGGGGCAATTCAAATTAATCAGAAGGATGGTAAATGTCTTAGTTGTAGTGGTCTGGTTAGTGCAGTTAGTGCTTTTCAGAAGAAGGCAGATATAAGGATCGCCTGAGTAGGTTAAATTCCCTCCAGAATGGCCCACAATTATAATTGTTTGAATTCTCACTTCCATGAACTAAACAGTGTTATAAAATGCCCAACAGTTCACTCAAGCATAACAGAGCTGGTGCAGAAGCCTAAGCAGATGAAAATAAATAATTGTGCCAGTATTGATTTAAAAAATACACTTACCACCAACAGGTATTGGTCATTAACACAAGTCTGTAATGTAGTTCCTTAAGTAAACCACTTAAGAAAATGGGAGGCTGAAAAAATGTCACATCATAAATTCATTTTTTGTGGACATTTCCAAAAATCCTACTACTCTTGCCTTCCTCAGAATTTTAAAATAAGATTTTCGATGTGTTTTCTATACAAGCTCATGTTCTGAAGTGTACAAGTGACACTGTTCAGTAATTTACAGGTGTTCCAACTCACTGTCTTTGTGTAAAGGTGATCCTTGGACATTATTTTTCAGTATTTTGTATGCTCATCACAGAAAAAATACAAAAAGTTGAAATTGTTTAATGTTAGAAACAAAATGTATAAAATATTTACAGGTTGGGATTTACATTCACTTTGGCAGCCATATTGGTGTGATTTTT
The DNA here is from genome assembly GCF_019279795.1 of Protopterus annectens. Taxonomy (NCBI): domain Eukaryota; kingdom Metazoa; phylum Chordata; order Ceratodontiformes; family Protopteridae; genus Protopterus; species Protopterus annectens. The sequence continues at coordinate 547,188,365 of NC_056726.1, forward strand.
ATATATTCTTGAGTATTTGAGGAAAAAACAATGCTAGCATAAATATTTTTAAGGCTAGTGTTATCAATGTACTGCTGCCACTCATGACTAAAACTGACAAATTTGTTATTTCTGACTTAAAACTGTGTTTTTAATTGATTCATATGAATCCATACTCTGCATAATATCTTCAGGGTTTTAGTGTCACATTTCACAAACAGGCCTTGTAAGATGGCTTCATTTATGGTCATAGGCAAAATGTATTTCAAAAAATCATTGTTATGGAGGCACACCTCTGAGTACACTGCAGGTGTCCCAAGTTCATCTAGTGGCATGGTTGTTCATGGAAGCTGACCAGGAAGGATGGGAGTGAGCAGCCATTGTTGGCTTGCCCTTCCTAGTGGGAGGCAGACTGTTTGGCTCACCACAAGTGTGACACCTTGCAGGTAGAGTCCAAGACAGCTGTGCCCATGTTATCATGGTTTTCAGCACAAATTAGCTGAGGGAAGTCTGTCACATGAAAACCTGCTTCTCCTTGGGAAGCAGTAGTGGTCTCAGTGGAACCTCCAAAGAGATTCTTCCAAGAGGAAAGGGTACATTTCCCCAAACCATGTCAACAAGCTAGCTTGATGATTACCCACCCAAATTTCTGCAGAGAATAGAAGCCCTGATTGGCATTCCAAGACAGGAACAGTTGGTCTGTAGGGCTTTTGCTTGACCCAGGAATGCCTGCTCCCATACCCTTGGAGTGAATGGATCGATTGGATGTCCGTAGTGGAGCCAGCAGGCTAGGCCTTTTATGTGAGCGAAAAAGTTATGGAGACACATTTGATTTGCAGATCATGTGCTCTCTACTATTCCCAATTTTAAATATTTTGATTTAAATCTAACATAGTAATTTCTTGATGATATCACAAACACATTTTCAGTCACTGTAGAAATCTAGACAAATGTGTATTTCACTTTCAGCAAATATTGTCCTTCTAATACTTTTTTGGAAAGGAGGGTGTTTAAATATGGATGATGGGAAATCCATAAATTAAGGAAAGTATTCCCTATAATTTATTTCCTAGACTTGCTAGTCATTGTGTTACCATCCCTTGGCTAAAATAAGATATCCAAGTACATAATACTGATTGTATTGTGAATTTCAAATGGAATATCTGCATAGCCATAATAAAGTTAAACAGTCCTGATCATTAAATTCAAAATGAATAAAAAAAACAAATCATCAGTGTAATGAAAATATAATTTAGCAACTCCGATCAAATCAATAAGAGTAAAAATAATTCTCTTTCAGGTACCACCATGAATAGATTGGTGTAACTTTAGTAAAAAATTGTCCGCATGGCTGTACTTGTAGTCTGTAAATAGAAACTGTTATTACATTTTTTATTTATTTATTAACATTTGTTGACTGGGTTAGTCTGACTGGGCAAATTAGCCCTTTTTCAGCAGAGACCTGAGGAGAAAAGCTCCAAGAGAAACTGAAGACAGAGTTAAATTACAATATACAATTGACCAGACTGTCTCAAAAAATAAAATGTACATACTACACAGTGCTGGAATATCAGAGAAGGCATAGAATTTACAAAATTAAGAATAAATGGTCAATATATACATTCTTAATAAAGAACAGTGAGTTTTGTACATAAACTAAGATAGGAAAAATATCATGAGAGGACATTGGCAATTGGAGGCTATAGGAAGAAAAAAAGCAAGGCATAGAATATGCACCATAGCAAAATTATGGCACTCCCTCCCACCCACAATTACCTCCATACCATCATGCACCCACTTCAAAACTTTACTAAAAGCGCACCTAAAAACATGCTGGCTATGCCCTTGCAACTCCCACTCTAATATCACCCATTCCATCCAACCACTACCTTTCTTTCCACTCCACTAACTACCTTCTATTATAGCAAGCTCAGATGCACATAAGCCAGTACTTATTATACAGCAGGAACTTCTTCTTGTAACATGTGTTAATGTCTGTTATGTACTTCACAGATAAAGATTCTAGTTGTCTACTGATGTACTATGTTCTTCATCTGTAAATATGTTGTAAGTAATTGCTATGCAAATTGTTAATCGCTATGTAATCCAATGTAACTACTGTCTCTTTATTTTAACTGTGGAGCTTTTCTCCCCAGGCCTCTGCTGAAAATGGACCTACGTCCAGTCGGACACTCCCGGTCAACAAATATAAATAAAATAAAAATAAATAAGAATATACACCAGGGGTTAAAGCACGTATACAAGGCAGGTGGCCAGACCATAAATTAGGAGGGTAAAATACAAATAGAAGACTGTAAACGTAACAACAAGACAGAATTGGGAGAGAATTGGAGACTAAGTTGTAAGGAGGGAAAGATATGATAAAATGGGTTGGAGAGGAAGAAATATTATAGAAGGAAGGAAGTAATGTTAAGTAGGGTCCATACACAGGCAGGAACATGATTTATAGAGGTATTCCTTCAGGGCTGTTTTAAAGTCATTATGGTTAGTGATAGATCTGACACTTAATGGCGGTTTATTCCAAGCATTAGCAAAGGAGTAACTGTAGAGGAGTTTGCCTATATTCTTTAGGCTTACGGACTTGCAATAGTTGCTGTTGAGAGCTACAGAGAGGATGGCTTGGTTTGATTAGAGTAGAGAGGGAAGAGCAGGAGAAAGGTTCATGGAGGATAGAGTTTGCCATGATAAGCTGGGGAAGTAGTAGACAGTGATGGAATTCCAGCCACCGTAGGCTTTTTAGAGATATGCAGTGGTGGGTATGATAGGGTTGGTAGGAGGCAAATCGTGCAATTTTATTTTAGGCAAGTTCAAGGTTGTACAGAAGATTGGACTTGGAGATATGTGAGTATTGGGGCAGCATACAGATGTGTGGGCAGGAGGAAAGCTTGTGCAAGGGAGAGTCTTGAAGCATTTGTAAGAATTTTTTTATGTCTGTATAACAAGTCCAGTTTTTGGTGTCTTTTTGATGCACTGCTGAGTGTGAAGATCGAACTTTAGTTGGACATCAATAAGAACACCAAGAAGTTTAGTATGAGGTTCAGCGGAGATGGATGTGCTATTGAGAGAGGAGACAGAAAAGGTTGCTTTGTGATGTTGTAAAGTTGTAGGGAGGAATAAGAGAAGTTTGGTTTTCTTTGGGTTTAGTAGAAGTTGGTTAGTAGTAAGCCATCTTTCAACTGCATGAAGGGACTTTTGCGTGAGGGTATGGAGGTGAGAGATGTCAGAACAAGAGTTAATTGTAGAGTCATCAGCATACTGGATAGTGGTAGAGAGTGGGCATAAGGAGTGGAGGTCATTGATGAAGATGTTAGAGTATGGGTTCCAGGATGGAACCTTGAGGAGCCTCTGTCTGAATAGGTAGGAAAGGAGAGGTTGAATTCCCATTTCATTGACTGGAATCGATTAGAGAGGTAGCTTGAGAACCAGGATAATGTGGAGTTGGAGAGGTTTAAAGAGATTAGTTTAGATAGAAATAATGAATGCGATATGGTATCGAAGGCCTTAGAAAGATCGAGAAACAAGCAGGAGACTAACTTATTGTCACAAGAATTTGCAATGCTATCTATGAAGATTGTCAGAGCAGTAGCAGTGCTATGTTTTGGATGGAAACCATGCTATGTGGATGTGAGAAGGTTTTTCTGTAGAAGGTGGTCAAGAAGCTGTCTGTGTAAACATTTTCTAAAAATTTTAGACAGAAGAGATAATATGGAAATTAGCCTGAAATTAGAGGGGTCAGTTGAGTTGCCACCTTTATGCAAGGGTATGACACAGAATTTTTTCATAAGTTAGGCACAGAGTTTTCCCTAATGGATGCATTGAGCAGAATAGAGACAGGGAGAACAATAGAGCTGGCAGAAACTTTTAAGAATTCTGGGGGAAGATTGTCTGATGGAGAACAAGTTTTGGTTTACTCAGAAGACATTTAATATAAGTTCTGGGTATGGGTTTAAGAGTAAAAATGGGAGATGGAGTAGGTGTAGAGGGTGTGGATTGAGTGTTGTCATTCTTGGTAAGGTTGTTGATAGTGTTTAATGAAGAAGGTGTTTAGGAAGGTAGCAGTGTCAGTGGCAGAGCTAGTAGGGCAGGAGTTAGGAGATGATGGGCATCTGGGATGTAGGAGTTAACTGCGTGCCAGAATTTTTGGGGGTTGCTAATTTGTTTATGAAAAAAGTATTGTTTATCCAGGGTTACATTTTTGTTAAATTCCGGAGCTCTCTATAGGTTTGAAGGTCAGTGAGGGATTTGGATTTTTTCCACACAATCTCTCTCTCTTATGCATGAGTTCTCAGGTTGTTTGAGTTAGCCAAGGGGCAAAATGTGTTTTTACTCTCATTTTCCTGATGGGAGCTAGGGAGTTGAGTGTCTCTAGCAAGTTGCTGTTAAATGCCAGTACAGCTTCTTCTGGGGGGGGGGGGGATTTTGAAGGAAGGTTAGTTAATTAAAGAGATCTTTTGGTTGAAAGTTTCAGGATTAAAATTGGAGAGGTTGTGGCATAGTTTAAATTTTTGGAGTTTATGTAGTTCAGGAGTGTGTCTTGCGTATGCATGAGGGATGATGACTGCTAAGGGTATCATGTAGTGTGGAGGGGTCATGATATAGATTAAGATTAGAGGTAAGGACCTAGTCTAGAATAGAGCCAGACTTGCTACCTTTGTTTTGGCCAGTTGGAGTGGAGATTAATTGGGAAAAACCAAAGAGGGTTATTGGCGTGAGTAGGGGAATCAGTATGGCATTCCAGTCAATGTTAACATCGCCTAAGATAATGGTTTCTGAAAATATACTTTGAGAGATCCAAGAGAGAGAGAATTCAAGGGTAGGGATATTGTTGCCCAGGGGAATGTAAATGGAGGCAACTGCAAATTTTTTCTGATTGTTCAATAGGCAATTGGCAATGAGAATTTCAGCTGGGTGGACGTCAGTAGTAGTGATAGAGAGGTATTGAAGAATGAACCAGTTAGAGTAGAGAATAGCAACACCTCCACCTTTCTTTTTAAGACGATCATGGTGAAGGATACTATAACCAGGTGGAAGTATTTCAGTGTTTGATATGTAAGGTTTGAGACAAGTTTCGGAGGGGCAGATGATGTCAGGGGTGTGTAAGGAGATCCAGGCATGGAATAAGGAGGTTTTGCTCATGATACTTTGAATGTTCATAGATAAAATAGATAGGCATTTGGTGGATGAACTTGTGTGGGTCTGAGGAGGAGAATGAAGAGAATTGGGGATTTGAGGGGAGAAAGGAGCTAGGATTTGGCCCAGGATTTGGATGGATGTTGCCTGACAGTAATAGATCTAAGATAAGTAGTCTGAGATAACTAAGGAAATTTTGTTGGAGGCAGTTTGATTTAATTTTGAGAGGTTATGTAGGTACGAAGAATATTTTAATTTTGTATGTGGTAGTGGTAGTATGTGTAAATAGAGATGGGGCTCTAGGGAAGTTATAGTTGTTAGAGAGAATGGATGAGGGGCTGGTAGTAGTAGGTAACCAGGTGTTGGGTGGTAGGGTGTAGTGATAAGAGGTGGCAGTGTAGGTAAGACAGAGATTGGAGGTGGTGAAGATAAAAAGAAGTAAGTGGCTGGTAAAGCATGGACTTGTGGCAAACATAGTGTTGCTATAGGTATATGGAAATTGAGCAGGTTCTAGGGTTAAGTAATAAAGACTAGAGGGGTGCATTATGTGAAATAGTGCTAGGGAGGATAGGTTGTCAGGATGTAGCCTGATTATAGGAGGAAGTTGGGGTAGTGGTAAAAGACTATGGGGTATAAAGCAAATGAATGTGGGGGTGGCTGGGAATGGGAGCGGAGTAAGCCCGAGCATAGCAAGGGCGAATAGAGCAGGTAGAACCACAGCCAGAAGATGAACAGTAAACACAATCAGTTAAATTCCAAAATTTGTTGGATACAGATAAAATGCTCAGAGAATTAGGTAGTAGTGGTAAGACGTCAGTGTTTGGGCTGGGTGAAATGCCCTTTCTTCAGTAGAGTAGGATGTGTGAAAGAGATATGAAAGAGTGAGCTGACCAATCAGCAGTATGGTTACTCTTGCTGCCGATAGTACAAATAAATAGTTTTTTGCTCACTGTAATACTGAAAGATAGAAAACAAAATATAGAAACCCAGAGTAACGGAAGCAGAAAGAAGGTAATGAGTGAGAGAGCAGGGGGAAGGGAAATACAGCTGCTTACCTAGGCTGTGTGCTCTCCAGTGAGTAAGGTGGTAATACCAGCTTCTTTTTCTGTTTAGAATAATAAATTATACATAGTCAGCATTCTGTAAATAAAAACTGTTATTACATTTAGTATAATTAATTAAACATAATCAGTTAGTTCAGTATTCACTTTTCAGTTACCTACTTAATCCATTTCAGGATTACATGGACATGGAAGCCTGTGCTAGACCTTAATGAGTGTAAAGCAGAGAAACTAATCCTGGATGGTATGCCAGTCCACACCACAGCACGCAGGCACATATACACACACAGAAATACATACATGCATGTACCCACATGGCATATAGACATACTAACAGCTGAATTAATCACCTATTTTTTTTTCCTAATAAAAATATCTTACTGCCCTTAAGCACCTTTCCTGATAGCTGGATGTGAGTGCAAGAGATTTTACATCCACAACCTTACACTCATATCTATATTACCATTAAATAGTTCTAATGTTTCCATCAAGGAGAAAAACTCTCTCTTAAAAGAGATCTACTTTGGATGTTGCTGTAAGAAATACATTAGAAATACCAGCTTCCTTTTCTGTTTAGGAATTTATTTGAGAGACTTTTTGTCCATCTAGAAGAAAAGAGAAAGACGCAATAAATTTAGAAAATGGAAGAAAGGAATCTTAGACACATTAGCACCTAAAAGTACCTTTTCTTTCTTTGTAATGATGTCATCTCCCCCCGTAACATTAATAATCTTATTAATTCCAGCTGCATACTTAAATGGGATCCTCATTTAACCTTTATGTAGTGCAACTCAACTTCATCTAACAAATTCATAACACATTTAAATGCTGCTCATCAGTGTTTACTTTGTCAGCTGTTTTATGGCAACTGTATTCACTTCTTGCAAACTCTGTAAATATAACCATTCTTCTTTCATAATATTGCAGCCTTTTTTCATATATCCAAACATACATGCTAATTCATTATTAAGTAATTACTGGTAGGTTAATGTAGTTAACTTTATGAAAGGAGGCAAAAATCTTCTTTTTTTTTTTTTTTTTTTTGTTCAGCTGTGCAGAATAATGTGACTCCCTCTTTTGCAGCTGTTATATTTAAGAGACAGATTAATCTAAAAAAAATCTTGAAAGTCTATACTGCATTAGTGTTTATATTATCCTTTTTGTGTGTCCAGTACTACTGCCCATATCTGGTCTTGTCTCTGTTTGAAGTGTGCACTCTTTAAAAAGAAATACCTATATGTAAATTTATGAAAAGTTAAATACGTCTGTTTTTATGACAGTTGTATTTATTTCTTATGACAAAGGCAAATGCCTTTAGGAATATTTTTCTAGATAGTCGCAGCATTTGATACAAATTCAAGTCGTCCCTCCGGCTTCATAATTAGATCTGCCCCTTTCCCTGTGGACAGAATGAATAGGATGCCCGTTTTCTGTTTTTAAAAACATGATTCCTCTGTGGAAGTCTGCTGTGTCATGAGGCTGAGAAGGTTCACACGAATTGTTGGAAGTTTTTCTTCCCTGACACCAAGGATACTGAAGATGAAAGAAGGCAGACATTTACCTGTCGTCATTATGTGGACCAACAGTGTGTCACTTTCTGAGATGCATAGTAGTAGCAGTTCTTTAGTTTAAAGACTTCCAAGCATATACTTGCCCAACAGCGAAATCAATCAAGATGTACTGCGACTTGCACTTAACAGTCCTTTTGTTCACTCATGTTTATTTAATGCCTGTCTAGACAGTTTCTCCCCTAAGACACTAAATTTTATTCACTGAGCTCCATAGTTATGTACTTGGTCAATAATTCTAACCATTTAGTAATACAGTAAAAGATGGTTCCTCCTCCCACTTTATTTTAACATAACTTTCATATTCTGAAGTCTTCAAAACTTACAAATCACAAGAAGTTATATTAAATTGCAAATACTTAGAAAGGTCTTACATATTATTGTATATGTTAAGTTTATTTTCCAAGTTTCTGAAAAATGTTTATCTTCAGGCATTTGTGAGGTAAATTAAAATAGCCAGTTAAGCATCTACAGTAGATTGTGTTTTCTGACATCAGCTGTTAAGCACTGCTGAGTTGGCTTCATGGTGCAGAGGGATGAAGGTCTTGCTGTGACTTGGATATCCTGAGTTTCATTGGTGACCTGTGTGCTAGAACAGCTAACAATACAGGGGGGACAGGAATGATGTAGCTGTGCTGACTCAGGTTTCTTAGCTCAATACATATAGGGGTTGTGCTGGTGGCTGCACTTAGGTCACACGAGTGATGCAAACCAGGACAATTTATATTGTGACAAACCAAATGTGTGATGAGTGTTGGGAAGAGAGGTGCATCACAAGGGATGTGAGGAGCAGCACCCACCTCATTCTCCTGCCATGCAACAGTTGTATAGTCTTATAACTAATCCTTTCCTCAGTGAAGAGGGCTGCCCTGAGGAAGGGTCTCATTCAGAGTATGGCCCAGTTGCGATGGCAGCTATGGAAATGGAAATTATGGGATGTACAGGATCTTCAGATCAGTGGCAGACCAAAATGGAGGAAAAAACTATTAAGCAGAATGCTTAAAAGTGTTATTTTAAGTTTATTTGGACATTTATTAGTTTGCATAAATAACTAGACTTAAAGTGACTGGTTTAAAGTATGGTAGCTATTTCTCAAACCCAGTGTCTGTTTTCTCTTTTTACTTCTCTTTAAGAAGACTAATAATTGCATTGTGTTAAACTGCATTTGGAGAAAACTTTGTACGAAAACAACATACAGTCATTTGAGTAAGTAAACTTAACATAACGGTGGATGTTTGAATGATCACTGATGCAGTAGAGTTAGCTGTATGGGTTGCATCCTGCATAGGATACAACTGTCGTCCAGCTTCCAAAGCTCCAGGGCTCCTTCCATGCAACCAAACCATCAATCAGCTTGCGGTGTGCTGACTAAAATATAGGTTTGGGTGCCAAGCTCTTCAGAGCTTTCGTGCCAACAGAGACCGGGAGGCTGAGCCCTGAGAGGACAATGCTAGGAATAAAAAATAAATAAATGTGCACCCTGTGCCATAAACAATACACCAAGAAACAAGGGAGATGGAGGGAGAGAGCAGCTGCTTCAGCAGTGATCATTCAAACGTCTAATGTAATGTTAGGTTTACTTGTATAACTGTGCTAAGTTCATCATAATGATCACTGCTGCAGTATCCTTAGCTATAGTATATTCTGAACTGTTGGACTGTCCATGGTTTTGGAAGGTTCCACACTCTTTTGGAACCCCCCTTGCCATTTCTTCTTGAACATCTGGTTACCTGCCTTTTGTTGAGACTGCTTATTTATGTATTTGGCATTTGTTAACCGGGAAAGTCCAACTGGGTCATAGGGTACCCATTTTCATACGGAGGCCCAGAGAGATAAGCTCCAGACACATGCGGTTAACAGAATGAAAAATTAGACAGACATAATGAAGTCATAACATTCAAGTCCAAATATGAAAACAACGCATTAGTTTGTCAGAATGAGAACTTAGCAGACATAGTTGTCATAACATTCAAGCACAAAATTTGAAAAACTGCACATTAGTTTGTCAGAAAAAAAAAAAAGACATAAAAAAGTCATAGTGTTAAAGCATAAATTATATAGAAAGCCTGATGATACGAAGGTGCAGCATCATTTACATAATAGGTGATTATCATAATTTTTAAAATTCTAGAGGTCATGAAATATGGTAACAGACTGTGTTAGAAGGATAAGATTTCTTTTGCCAACACTGGATGACAGGTTACAAAATCCCTTAGAAATATTTGAAAAGGAGGGCTGAGCAGCTTAGAGATTTCCTGTATCAGATCACCCCTTTCATCACCCTTTTTGATATCTTCTGCAGCAAAAGTGAAAAAAAAACTAAATCACTTTTCAAAGGAGAATTTAAAATGTCATTTTTAATATTGTTTGGGAGGCTGAGAACACAGCCAGGCAAACCTTCTCAAAAGAGTACCAGTGGCCATGACCCCGGATGAAGTGTCAGCTACATCATGCACACTGTAAACAATGATTAGTGACTTGTACAGTAGAACTAGCTAAATTATTTAAAGCAGATTTTCCTGCAAGAAGAAACTGCAGACCAAACATTCCTCATACTTCACAATTAGTCAAAACAAGCCTTAACATATTAGCCTGACAATTCAAAATTCTGAAAATCAAAGTTGCAGAAGCATGCACTTTTTCCGGGTCTGTATGACTAGACCGAAAGATCACAACAGCGGATGTATGTACATCGGCACATTTACGTCGATGTACATACAGAGGGAAACACCTAAACAGCAAAAAACGGAACATCGAACATGTTTCATAGCCAGCAGCACGATGGTGGGGATAAGGAAATATATCCTTTTCCCCACTGTAGTGTGGTCTCGGAGTTGGTATATTTAAGTAGGGGTGTGTGGGGGGCTTTGGGGGTGCAGGGCGGCTTTCCCCCCTGCAAAAGCTAATTAATTTAATATTTTAGTTTAGATTTTACCTACCTGTGTGGTGCATTTTGATGATGAAACACGTTCGGCGTTCTGGTTTTCATCGTTTAGGTGTTTCGCTCAGTATGTACATCGACGTAAATGTGTCGATGTACATACATTCGCTGTTGTGATCTTTTGGTCTAGTCATATAGACCCCTATTTCCATACTTGTCAATAAGCATTCCATCCTTATCAGAAATAGTAGGGTGGGAATTAACTAAACATTTAGCTGCAGTTACATTATCTAAAGCTATAGCTGCTGGATTAGGTTTGGGAAGAGTGTATGAAAAAAGACTGAGGAACTTTATACATCTTATCTGCTTCTTTAGGGGCAGCCGGCTAACTATCAGGAAAATTACAGTCAGTACCACACACATCTTCCAGAGCTGACAGAGCTGGAGGAATGGGTGAAGGTTCTGAACATTCCTTATGCAACATCTTTTAGGAATTTCTGAAGGACTGAGAAACCTCCGTATTCTCCTACTGAAAACACTGGCATATTCTGGAAATTGTCTCAGAGAAAAAGAAACTCCCACAGGAAGAATCAGAAATTGAGCTCTCCTGAGAGTCTTGAATCAGAAATCTGAGAAACCCCTGTATCTATCCCTTCATCTTCTTGTCCAGATTCAGAATCTTGAATCTCTTCAGGAAAAGAGATATCCCTTACCCTTCCTTTTACCAGAAAATCCTGTATAAGAAGAGGAAGGAGGTTGGCATAATGGTTAAGGTGTTTACCTTACAGACACAAAGTACAGAGTTTGATTCACTCATAGGGTAATTGTCTAGGCTTAAAATGGTCCCCAAGGGCAGTTAGTCTAGTACTAATCTATAAACCTATGATCAATAGCCTGAATTAAACTCTGAGCCAGACCCAGTAAACTTCTCCTGTCTAAGGAAATTTGAGAAGCAGCAGCTACGTGTTTAGTTTTTTGTTTCTTTTTGACAGGAAAAAATGGGACCAACAATGTTAATGGCAGCAGCAGATTTCCCAGGGACAGGCACTACATTCTGACAAAAGAGGGAACCTTTCCATTTTCCCTCCACCAGGAATAAAAAACAACAGGAGTGGCTGTCCCTTACCCACTGAGGGGATCTCCACAGCCACAGAGGATGTGGCTAACTCCTGAACCATAGTGGCTGTAGGTACTACACCAGGGGAATCTACGGTAAAAGATAAGTGGTCTGAGGTATAACTAATGGCCACAGCAGTCACTCACCTGCTGCTGAGACAAATTGCTAGCCTGGTGTGCTGGCAAAGACTGTTTGCTTGACTTTTTCTTTTTCTTTGTGTGACTGGAAGAAGGACAACAACTTTGTTCCATGTTTAAGCCAGTAATGGTGCCGTCTTTCTGGGAAATCAAGTAATATAGGCTGGTAAAACGTATGTCGCATTTTTTTTCATAAAAACACAGTAAATGCACTTTTAAAACATTTTTCCAGCCCCCCAAAATTAAATTAAATTAAATAAAACTTCTCTACAGAAAAATGGTTTTCAAATACTTTAAACAGCTCGTAAACTGAAAAGAACAGGGAGGGAGAAGGGGAGACATGAATTTACCGTCTCCACCAAGTAATTTCTGTTATGACACACACCAGCACTCAGACAATATGGTCTCATGACAGTCCATTAAAACACAGACTCCTAGCTTTAAAATAAATTTCCTAACAGGAAAGTGCTATTAAACAAACTTTTTTTTTTAAATGGAAATTTTTTTTTCCCCAGATGGAACTTATCAGTCTAGTAAAGGAACAGCACAAGCTTGACAAGCTTCATTGGCAGGAAAGCTCTGAAGGGCATGACACCCAAACCTGTCTATTTAGTCAGCTCAGCTCACAGTGACTAATGGTTTTGGTATATGGTAGATGCTCTAAAGCTTTGGAAGGTGGACAGTTGTTATATCTTATGCAGGATTTAACCCATATAGCTAAGGCTATAGCAGCGGTGATCAATATGATTAACTTCAAAATTGTTTGTGTAACTAACTTAGAAGACCAGAAAGGCCAAGGTACAGGGTTTCAATGAATAATGTGATTTATCTTCCTATGTATGGTGGAACACATCTAGTAGGATTCTTTGACTGAGAAACCAGTGCAGTGGACCAAAGGGTGGCGTAGCCATGATACGGCCTACTTAGGTTTTTACAAAGTAGTTTACATAGTATATCACAGAAGGTTACTGAGCACATTAGACAGAAATTACTTTTGTATGCTGTGACTCCTGTGTTAGCTAATTACATCAACTGCAGCACATCACAAAACACAAACTATTGCAAGTATTAAATGTAAATGAATCAAGGCACCTAAAAATAACTGGTTGCAAGTTACTTTTGCAGGGGGTAATGCCACCTACACCTGCCCCCCAAGATGGGAGGTTTACACCCCGTATTTCCTATACTTAAACATACAAATTCCAAAATCTCAGTACCTTGTAAGGAAGGATTTGTAATATCATTTTTGTTCCGTTTTCCCCCCTAAGTTTTGCAACCCTCAGAGTCTGTTTCAGAACCTTCACAATCAATCCCATACAGACAAAACTTATAATGGCAATGAGTTGATAAAATTAAACAGTGTTACAGCATAAAAAGTTAGCAGTATAACGAGCTGTGACCAAATCTGTTGTCTCAGCTTCAAGTACCCCCTCCTCCATTAGACTGACCTAGAAGTAGTTTCCTGGCTGGTAGTACGAGTAAAACACTGGGTAAACAAAAGAGTGCAGAGAAGTAGTTCATGCAATTCACTCATATGAGATGCGAGTACTGAGAGAGATGAATTATTTACTGACTGTGTCATTGCATTAGTGAGGCTTTGGAAGGAAAATGATGCATTTTTGTATGTAACATAAAACAAAATTGTGCAGCTGGCTTAATACACAAAAAAGGCATAGATGGGATGATGATTGCCTAAGCAAGATTGAAAGAAAAAAAGTGTAAAACATGACATTTTGGAGTAACTGCAGAAAAATAGCATAACTGGGTTGCAGAAACTTGAGGGAGGAGTCCACAGTCCATGGTGAAGCAGCAGCAACTACACAGGTAGAGAGCGAGCGAGCTTTGGGACTAGTTACATCCGAGTATCTGACACTAAGCAATCAATGTGACAGTGCAGCAAAGAGGGCTGATAACATACAGTGATGTGCAACAGTACCATCACCAATAGAAAAAAAAAATCACAATTTTCCATGCTTACAGACCATTGGTAAAACCACATCTGCAGTTTGTTTTCAGATTTGGAGACTGTTGTGAATATTTATGTACATAAAATGCAGATATGCGAATGTATCTTACATCTGTGTACTGCCACTAAAGTCAGTGATTCTTGGATAACCTCAGGACCACACATCTCATTTCCAATGTCCTGAATGGCAAAAAGGAGTACCGGGTATGGAACTGCGTACCAGGTGATGCTGTGCTTAGGAGTGACTAGTGGCACCGGACAGACTGACAGCACTGCACTGTGCTGATGAGGAATCTAGCTGATACCGTACTGCATGCCATAGCAAACAGCTAGATTGATAAGTCATACTGTCCAATAGTTAGCTGCTTTACATAGTACAGTTGTATGCCACCAACGTGAATGACTGTGAGTCAGAGATTCACAGTCATTAGGAATTTGGGTGGCACAGGAGACATTACCATAATATGGTAACTAGCTGTTTTGTTCTGTGAAAGCTCCCTTTGACAGAAGCTTGCCAGTATCACAGTGTGTGGGCAAGACAGTGTACTCTGTCTTGCCCACACATTGTGATACTAGCAAGGGACTATGTTGTCAGTAAGGAGTTTCCTACCATGCAACAGATTCCAACCCCCTACCCCCGGTATTAGTATATTGTTCAGAAGCATATTGGCAGTGAGGAGGATTGCTGTGCATGTCACCACAGTACATTATTGCTAACACATAAGTTATGCTGCCAGTCCTATAGCTAGGACTGCACTGGGGCTACCATGGTAAATGATGCATGATCAGGAAATAATCCGTTTAGTACATGGGGTGTGTATGATAGGTAAATAGCACACAGTAGAGCAAGATCACACTATGGTTCTTGCACAATCGTCTTCAATTGCACTGGTGGGTTTATGATTGCGAAATAGCTTTATACACCATTCTGTGGCACAAAGATGCAACAAAACTTTTTTTTTCCAGTGTAAAAAATGGTTGATGACTGAAACAACCCTCCTCAAGACTTTATGGTCCAAGTCTTGTGATTTATGGTTTAAAAAAGAGATAATAAATAGTACAAAATGACTCGGTAGGCATTGGACTAGGCAGAACTAGGTCAATCAGATGGTCCTTGTCTTCCTTCAGAAGCTGTACTTCTAATCCAGCTTTCTGTTACATGATATAAAGATGAATGCACTAGAAATAGATAGGTAAATGACATTTGCTGTGAAGCATTGTGCAAAGGTGGATGAAAGGCATATGCTTGTATAGGTAGGAAAATAATTTTGATGATATTGATGGAAACTTTGAGTCAGGGCTGACTTGTAAAATGAAGTAGTCATAAGTAAAAGCAGGAGATGCACTTATAAAACCAAATACATGTTAAAACATTTCTTCAGGATTGTGTAGATATGGGGGGGGGGGGGGTGAAGCAGAAGATACATTTTTGTTGTTGTGTCTTTCGGCTTTTCTCGTTTAGGGGTCGCCACAGCGGAACTCTGATCCGCTAATGATTGGCAGTAGATTTTTATGTGCCGAGTTGCCAGCTCTGACGCACAACCTTCAACGAAGTTACGCCCATTCATGCGTGTGTCTTCACAGAAGATGCTCTAGCTGAGAATCGAACGGGACAACGTCTTACTGTGGGGTGACAACGCTACCGCAGCACCACTACCGCAGTTATTGGAGAAGTTTTACAATAATCAGTTGTACACATTTCGTTTTCCAGCTCCCTTACCTTTCATAGTAATCTGCTCATTACCGCTTAGCTATCGTTCATTCAGTTTGAAGATCCTTCTTGGTTTGAAAATAAGTTACTTAGAGTACACTTTGTGTGGTTGTCAAGAGTATGGGAAATGAATGCTGCCATCACATAAACAGTTATAGACATATCTCTTTCAGTCTCAGGTGAGTATGCCAATGTGCAGTGCTCTTAGAGACGTGCCATATATGAGCATTCTATAAATGTGCTACCAGAGTTGCACAGATCTTGCTTCCTTCTCTGCCTGGATCTGACCTCTGGCAGAAGACACTTTAGCAATGGGATCACCCACACCTTCGTTTAGGGCAGAGACAAGACCCCTTGTTTAGTCATTGTTTCACCACCTCACCCCTCCTACCGTACCATACCCCCTTCCTAACCCACTTTAACACTGGCTGCTTGCCAAACAATACCGAGTCTGTTGGTGAGTACCTTACTTTTACACCATGAGGTTGGTGACAAAAACCTTCTGAACAAGAAAAATATCTTCTCTCTCTCTAGAGGTAGTCTTCTGTGACTTACGGAGTTGTGGACATCACATCTAGACCAAGACCTAAGTTTTATGTATACATTAGTGATACAGAATAACAACAGGCTTCTCGATAAAAGAAGCTTATAGTGCAAATAGGAGTCAGTGAAAATAAGCATTCCTTCTTAGATGACTGATGCATTACAGAAATATACTTTTGCTGAAAAAGAAATATGGAATACTGGAGTGATTCTTAAGAGTTGTTTATGATTTGAAAAATAGCAAAAGTCTACCCCCAGTTGTGAAACATTTGCGTAAGATCGTGTATATATTATCTGTCTGTAAATATGTCTTATTTGTACTTCATAGTTATACACCTGTTTTAAGACTGAGTTATCATACAAGATTTTTTTTTTTTTTTGCATCTGTGGATTTACATTTTTGTTTGTACTTGTATTTGGCTCAGGATGTGGCTGAAAATTGCCCATGGAGCAGTTCATGTACATAGCTAACAACATTTTAAAATAAATAAACATAGAAATATTATAAAAAGAAAGTACATGCGTGGAAAGTCTTCTATATTATGATACTGCATGTTACGATGTGTACGGGCCAAAAATGTACCCGATGACATTCTGCTTATTGCATAGTCTCTTCAAAACAGGTACATTTGTTGCATTCTTCAGTTGTTTACCAATAGCTCTTATGATGCACTGGTGCATGTTTGCTTCTGTTGGCTAGGAGATTGAATTCAAGCTTTGGCTCAGTTTATGGTGTGAAGATGCAGAACGTTTTCTTCAGTATGATGCCTTTCTAAAGAATAAAAGAAGTGTGGGAGTGGTATGGTTATTTACTTCTCCAGTGTAGTTAATATTGCCCCATAGTAACTAACTTTTTTATTTTTATAATATCATCCAGCTGTTAAGTGAAAAAAAATTCTAGTATCTTTCATTTTTTATATTTCCACTTGCTTCTCTGCTAAAAATCATAGTCAGATCTCTGATTATTATGTAAAGGAATTTGTTACTGTCTACAAGACATAAGGTAGACAACACAGATTACATAGCTTTTACTGTTGTTCACCGTGTACACACGTTTACATCCTGAAACTGACTTGCTGTGGTTAGTAAAACACTATAAAACTTTTCCAACAACTAACACTTTAACTTTTTTTTTCCAAAGAACTGGGTTGTTATATTCCAGCAGTACCTTAACAGTACATAAGCAAACTGGTAAATGCTGTCATTAATGACCAGTAGAATAGTTTAAGTCCATTCAGCTACAAATGAAGTACAGTACTGAAACATATAGGCAGTTGTCATGTGACTTCCTTGCGCTCTTACAGCTGTTGGGCATTGATGAATGAGCACTGCTGAGAGCTGGCACATCTAATGGGAGTACTGAAGTGTTGGGGAAGAACAGTCTGGAATTTAAGGACCTCAGCAGTGAACACTCAGCAAGAGTCTGTTTTATCGCCTGTTTTGTATCAAAGAAATTTTCAGTGAACAACGAAATGATATTGCTAACATAAATAAGCTCACATCACAGTATTTCAGTTAAAAAGAAGCAATGGCATAGCTTCCATAGAGTATCTAAGAAAGTAGTGATTTACAGCACTATCACTGTAACTAAATGAAGGAAAACCTCATTTATGATGGCTAGACTGCATCATGTTATAAGTAAATTGCATTCTAGGAGGACAGAAAAATGGGAAAAAAAACACATCCATGTGGAAGCCCTCTCATTACAGCCGAGTGACGTCTCCAGGCATTTCTGCAGTTACACCCTGCTGCTCTCTAGGCCTCAGATATTGCCTGTTCATGTTTGCATTAACAATTCCAAAACCATGTTACATACAAGGTATTGGAAAACTTTATCTTGAAGCATACATGATAGCAAACACAATTGTATTGATATATGACCTCTGTCAATGGGTATTTGTTAGAAATGTAAGGTGATAACTTCAGTTTTTAAATGCTGAAGCCACGCCCACTAGGAGTTAAAGGTACACACTCAAAAGAGCTCTACTGGAGGGAATGAGTTAACAGCCATTTTGTTATACTAAAAATGAAGTATAAAAGGAGACCATTTTAAGTTTCAATTAATGGGTGTTTCTTTGTCAAAACATTTCAGAAGTCCAAAGTCACCTTTGGAGCATCTGCCTAAGGTGACACAATGTAAGACAAAACTTGGGTACAGGAGATTGCTCATATGCATTTTGTGATGAATAATCCCATCCTATCCACCCTGAAATCTAGCCAAGAGGTTCTCTTGCTATTCATCCTTTATTCCAGCAAGTTTTTAATGTTGTTTTCTTGCTGTGTCATAACAAACGGAACACTGTTTGAAGATATAGTCATTCATCACAATGATCTTAACTCTAGCAGTTTATGTCCAGAATATTTATGTCATCAAAGTTAATCTGCAGTTAGCCACGCTGAATAATTTGTGTTGAAGCAGTATACAGGACAGCTAACTCTAAAGTAAATATAAGAATGTGCTTCAAATCACACATTATCTGAATAGGAGTTTGCTTAATGCACAGAAAACCTTAAACCTATATCAGAAATATTGCCTATGATTTTCAAAAAATATGTAAATGCCTAAGTCATTAGAGATACTTTGTTAAACTTTTATGCTACCATATCTTATCAATATTCTTGCTTGTCTGAAGATTTGTAGTAGTAAATCCTTAAAAGCTACAATTTGTAGGGCTTTCTTTTATAATTCATTGGCAGTTTTTGTTGTTACAGTCACTGGTCTTCTGTATGCATTTGTTGTGTTTATTCCTGCTAGTTAAGGTATATGTGTATTGCTTAATCAGGAACACTATTGTCTTGCCATTTGGAAATCTGCTTTTCTTGGCTGTAACTCCCTCAGCAAATATCCTATTCAAGCGAGACTTCAACTACCCCTCTATAGACTGGGAAAATACACTGCCACCAACTTGCAGGTTCAACATTTCCTGCATTTTATTAACATAAATACCCTTGACCAGATAGTGCCCAACCACAGGGCTATATATACTGGTCCTAGTTCTCACTAATTTGGGAGGAAACTGCACCCCCACCTGTGTCATACCACTCGACTGTCCAGATTTTTGCCACCTCTTTTTAGTTTGTCACTCATAAAATTTCTAGTTTTCTGGCAAATCATTGAGGGTTGATGTCACTAAATGAGACATTTGAGTTTCAGACCTCATATCCCTCAGAAAAATGCATGAAACCCCTTTAGTATATCAACATTTTACATTTATAAGAGTAATATTTAAAAATTGTCCCTAGTTTTGGGCTTTTGTACCCCATTATTTTTGACTTGCTCCAGATTTCTTGCACAGGTTTAGAGGTATACGTGTCTTGTTCTCACAGGTCAGATTATAAAGCTGTCTCCTTCAAAATAAAAATCAAATTAGAAAACCCAGCAAAACCTAAAAATATTAGGAACTATAGTAAAACAAATTTTGAAGTGACAGTTTGTCAAAATTCAGTGTCCCTCTGAACCCCGAGTTCACAGTAACCTATACGTAATTGTTCACAGAAACCCTCTACAACCATGTAAATGGCTGATTAGAGGCTGCTGGATTTACCACAAGTAAGGTCAAAACAAACAGTACTATTGGAAGCCTAACCTTAACTGGTCAAACTGGCCAAAATGAGAGAGAGAGAGCAACTCTTATAATGAGAGAGAACTCACTAACCAGGCTAAATAGAAAACAAAGAGTACTAATTAAGTGAAACAAGGCCAGTTATGAAGTCAAGATAGTGTCTCGGGCTAAAGTCAACCACAGGGCCTTCAATAGCTATGTCCAAAACCTTAAAGGTAATGCATAGCAATGGGCTGAACTGGTGGTAAATGGCACGACCTTCAGCAAGCACAGTGACATAGCAAATCTGCTGGTTAACAAATTCAGCTCTAATGTCCCACTCTTCCACCCCTGTGAAATCTTTACTGGCATACCCCAGCTATTAGCAAGGAGCAGGTCATGATGGTGCTCACTAAGGCCAAAAATGCAGCTTCAGTGGGCCCAGGCAATATCTCTGGTTGCTTCCTAAATAGCTTGAAACATAACCTATCTGGAGGACCTCTTGAATCACCTTTCAGCTACATACTCCAAGTAGGCTTCATACCATATGCATGGAGTACAGCAACAGTTATCCCTGTTCACAAAGGTTGGACCATCAGCTGACCCCAGAAACTGTAGACCCATTAGTCTGACTAATATAATATGCAAAGCCATGGAATGGATTATCATGGAAATGATTAATAAAGACACTGACAACCAACAGATACTGGATCTATCCCATTTAGGTTTTGTCAAAGAAAAGTCATGCTACTTAACCTGGTAGACTTCTTTGGGAGGGTCACCCAAGACAATGGTTGGGAGAAAATAGTGCACACTACCTACCTAGACCTAGGTAAGGTGTTTGATACAGTACCTCACTTGGATATTGTTGTCAGACCTGACAAACCAGGCATAAAGCCCTATATAACTTGCTGGATTGACGACTGGCTCACAGATTGGACCAAAGAATTCAGGATTGGTGAGACCACCTCAACCAAGAGGCCATTCACCAGCAGAGTACCCTGGGGATCATTGTTAGGCCCGCTCCTGTTTGGCATCTACATTTTGTGGAGATCAAGGCTAATGTCAAGGGTCTCCAGTTCACCAAGTTCAGTGATGGTTGTAAATTGGGAGCCATCATAGATTCCCCCCATGACACTAACATCCTGCAAGAGGGTCTAAAGGACAAGTGAAAGGTGCCAAGGCCATGGCTTAAAACCCAATGCCAAGAAATGCACTATATGCCTTTTGGAAATATGTCCACCCAAGAGTGGACCCCATAGTTAAGAATTTGAGAATATATGTAGACAATAATCTTGTTTTTGACCAAAACATAGGCAAAGTAGTAAGAAAATCATTTTATGTCACTCAACTTTTAAATACAGGTATGCATCCAGGTCCAAGAAAGTTATAGTGTCATTTTACTCCAACCTTATCAGACCCATCATTCATTTCAGTACCCCCTTTGGTATGTATCTCTCCCTGCATATGCAACAGTTAGAATGTTCAAAGAGGTTCCTCACCAAGAGAATCCAGGGTATTAACACGTTGTCCTGTTCAGATCATCTTAAAGCCCTGACTCTGCACTCAGTCTCCTGCAAGATACTGAGAGACAATTTATGCCTAGCATACAAGGCATCTTCAGATCCAGCCCTGATGGACCTTTTAAATATCAGCAAAAAAAAAAACTGCACCAGAAACAGTAGATCCTAGCATTTAAACTTTGCTTGTGACATAAATAGAGTATGCAGGCAAAACAGATGTGTATCAAATGATTCCTGTGCCCTGGAATAGACTCACCATCCAAGTGAAAATGAGTCCATCCCTAACGCTGTTCAGATGTAACCTTGACCATAGGATCTGAAATAAAAAATTCACCTCTGTTCTGGACCACATTCCTCTTATGGACAGAGGCCAACAGCAAGTATCCCTCTCACTAAACTTTTAGTAAGCTTCTAACTAGCATATCTCTCTAAATAGATGTGTGTGTGTGTGTGTGTGTGTGTGTGTGTAGATAATTTGGCTAATCAAATGGAGGGCCAAAGCCCACTTTCAGTAAATGCCTGTAGGGAATGGTTTCACACTTACGCAGCAGGTTTCATCATAATGCATAATTATGTTGCAGTTGTCATTCAGTAATAAGTAGTCAGGATCCTTTAAAAAAAAAAAAAATATATATATATATATATATATATATATATATATATATATATATATATATATATATGTATGTATTTTTCCCATGTCAGACAAGCCACCTGGTGATGTGAATATTAGCTCTAGATGATGGTGACTGTTGATCTGATACCAATTGCGTAAAAATGGGAAAAAGGTTATGGATGTGTGTGGGTTTGTATAGATTAGTATTCCAATCTTAGTGAATGTTCCATCATTTTGAGTACATTTTCTGGATAAAGGAAGGAAGGAAAACCTGAAGGGAGTGAGAAAATGTCTGGGTGCCTCAGACCACTTCACTTGCCTTGTTTACAGATGTAAAATAAATATAAAACAAAGCATCTTGGTGATGGCTCACAAAACTTGGGAATGGGTGAAAAATAAATATCTAATTGTAAAAATTTTCTCTGTGAAGAACTTTGTTTTCCTGAATCCAGTTCTTGTTCTCTCCCCCAATATTATACTGAAGCCAGAAGTTAGTTTGTGCATCTAGATTTTATTTCTCGCTAAAGATAACATGTACAACTGTCCTCTCTTCTTCTCAGTGCAGTCAAAAGAAAGCTATAAAAATAGGCACATCATTGTTTCCATGGGAATACAAACTTAAATGCACCTTCCCACCATCCCCTTATTTTAAGGTCCAGTGGAGGAAGGACTGAATTTTTCTCAGTATTTTTTTTTGGCCACAAAAGTTGTTACATCAGACCTTGGGATCTTATTTAGTAAGTCTTCTTTATTTAAGATAAGAAAGTCATAAATTCCTTTTATAACAGCTGGTGCCACTTTTGTGCCTATTTCCTGCCTTAGGTCCCTTGATTCCACCAAACATCCCTTCCAATTGGAGTTTGAGTGGATTGAAAGTGCTAGAAAGCCTTCCACCTGACTGATGCACACTGCCACTGAGGAAGCAGTTCTCCATTTTGGTGGCAAGGTGTCTTGTGCCATGTTAGTCAGTTAGCCTGCAGATGCTGTATCTCAAGCCCCTGTTGAATTAGGGTTTCACTTTTTCCTTAGTCATGATTTAGATGTTTGTTAACTCTACCTATCTTGACTTTGAGGAAGGCAGGATGGAACAGAAGTCAGGAATTAGTGGTTAGGCAGTTCCTTAACTTGCTAACACGGGTACGGCTGATTATGTTGTATTCCTAGTCTTACTTGCAGAGGTAGTTGTGTAGGCCACCTTGTCTCATTCAGGTTGAAATTGCCAGAAAGGCAGGTTTGTGATTTTCTAAAGACTGCAAAAAAAAGTGTTTGCATATATAAAGATGCATGTGAAGACTTTTGTGTGTGAAAAGAAAATTTAATTTCCACCTTTAGAAATGATCTTTAAAGTTCTGCATCTCTGCTACCTTTGAGGAACCCATGT
This sequence comes from Protopterus annectens, assembly GCF_019279795.1. Taxonomy (NCBI): domain Eukaryota; kingdom Metazoa; phylum Chordata; order Ceratodontiformes; family Protopteridae; genus Protopterus; species Protopterus annectens. The sequence continues at coordinate 547,211,541 of NC_056726.1, forward strand.
TTACCTGGGATATGAACTTTGATTATAAGGCTTGCCTGATCCTGTTTGCACTCATGGGATTGAAGTGCATCCATTAGAAAATGCATTTTCTAGTACACATTGCCTCTGCCCACAGCATAACTAAGACATTTCATTACCTTATCTGTAGAGTACATGGGCTCAGTTTTAAAAAGAAAATTACTGCTGGTATAGGTGATTTACTCTGGTGTAAGCCTACTTTATAGTTATACATTACACTTGAAGTAATTCTGTCTCGCTGAGAGCAAGTCTTTTGTAATCTGGCCCTATATCTGGACTTTTGCCAAGGATGCATGTCTCATAAGAGCAGCCCATATTTTCGCCTGAAGGTAATGATCTTAAAGTATTAAATTGGGTTTTTCATTTCCCCACTTTATTTACAGTTGCATAAACAGAAAAAATAAGATCTTTCACACCCCAACATGCTTTTCCAACACAAGTCCTACTTCAGATGAGACATGAGTTTAGGAAGATTGCAACTTTTTGTTGTCTTTGCTTCAGGGTGGTAAATGCTGTCCATAGCCAAACCGCCTCCCCTCTAGTGGATTCTAAGCTGCATCTTATTTTGCTTTCAGGTCGTGATACACCATTTGAAACATGCTGCTGTTAAAGGTCAGTTCACCAAAAGTGTGGTTGCTTCTAGAGTTTACTTTAAGGACATTTCCTTTAAGGACATGTTTGTGGTGGCCACTGAGTTGTTATTTTATACCTTCATCAGGCATTATTGCTTGGACTTTTTGATTCCTTAATATTTGAGGATTATACTTTATGAAGTTTGTCACAAATTTTTTCACCTGGGTCCTAAGTCCTGTAAGCTTTTTCTGCTTTGAATGCTTCCCAATTTTGTATATCTAATGAAGAAGGCCCCAGTGTTAGATATAATAAGAGATGCATTCTTACAATATCAAGGATCTACGGTGGGACTCCCTATATTTGTTATAGATGCTTTTCTACCATCTCTTTGTGTTTGAATGCCTCCTCCATCCCTCACCTGCCATTGGAGTTCCTTCTAAGTCAGACTGATATATTTGTCCTTGTAACAGTGCCAAGTCATTCTTTTTTCTTGATTTGCAGTATTTGCACTTGCTCATTAATTAGGTCAAACTGTTTGGTTCAGAAGCTAGGAACAATTTCCTAGTGCTATACATGATATTGTAACAGGTGTGGGCAGAAGGCATGTGCACAAATGAATGCAGGAGCTTCTGAGAAAACTGAACACAATGGAATTGAATAAACTTTGCCAGTTCAGCCCAGAGGGTTGAGGTTCAGTCTTTAGTTCTGGTTCGATTCCCTTGATTTCCATTTCCTCTGTGACTCTGAGGAGGTCAGCAGATATTGCTTCTATATCTTCCCTGAAAAGGGGCACTTGTGTCCACTGGGTAGCCAAGGTTGATCTCAGTTGTAGACCTGCAGAGAAACATCTTCTCGTAGACAGTATGGAGGTATTGTGTGTTTTATTTCCTAAAAGGAGAGATTACCTCACTTTCACAATTTATTTATGGGTTGTTGAAAGTATGGCTTTAAAATACTGACAATGTACATTTTTGAGATGGTAGTAATGTTTGCTGCCATTCTTAAGGCTGAGTAAAGTCTAGCCTGAAGTGACTTTTTTTATTTTTGTTCTTTTATTAGCGTTTTCTGAATCTGAATTTTGGCCAGTACTTTGGAGAAGGAGGAACAGTTAGCAAACTCTTGTATGCTGAGGATTTGAAAGGAGCTTGTGCTTTGACTGTAACTTGATTATGCAGAAATTAAGCTGTTGTACACGACAGTGGTGTGGTGAACTCACAGAACTGTCACTGAGAACAACATTCAAGAATAATTTTCTTGACAGGGCTGCTATAAGATTTTGTAGTTTCTTATTTATTTCATCATCAAAGTATGGCAAGTGAAAGTGAATACCCCATTCAAGACTGAAGAGTTCATTAACACTATTTTCAGTTTTGCTGGCTCTGTCTACATATGAATGAACATATAAATCCTGTTTTTAATAAGGTGTAGGTGAAGTGTTAATGAATTGTTTAGCTTGTATGATTGCCACTTTAAGTCTCTTATCAGCATGTTGTCTTTGCACTGTGCTAGAGATTTATTTAGTGATTCTACCTGCGTGGGTGTTTCTGAATATTTCTTGGACCTCTACGATGTTATTTTGGCCAGTTTGTGGTATATACCTTTTGTACTTCTCTCAATGACTGTGTAGGTCAGTTGGAAGTGCAATTTTCAAGGCCTTAGTAACATTTTGCTTACTTTCAGATTGACCATGCTGAATCATACCTTTCAACTGTTCCTGATATTGTAGGACATCCCTTGATTTTATCTCATGTTTTTGCCCTGTTCCCTCTTAAAATTTTTGATTTTCTGGTAAATCAATGGGGATTACAATCAGTCAGGAATGCCAGACATTACAGTTTCATACTTTGTTTTCTTCAGAAACTATATGGTAATGCAAAATCTGACATTCTAGTAACCTTCTAAATACGATAGACTAATATTTACAAAACTATCCCTGATTATGGGCCTTTGTCCCAAATATTTATAACTTTGTAATTCTTGAGCAAAGAAGTTGAGAGCTGTGTCATGCAGTTTCATGCAGTGCCTCAGTGCTGGCATTGGCCAAATTTGTGTGCTACACCAGTGTGTCCTTTTAGAAGGCGGAAGTATTTGCAAGTTAGAGATGGAAATACTTTGCAGAATTTGTTAACTGCTAGATATAGGTCTGTGCATTTAACTTTGTTCAAGAATTTTGGACAATTTCAAAGTTAATAGGGGAGCAAAGAGCTAAACCAGGAATAGTTCTTAAATATTGCTCTACTTAAAAAATTAATAGAACAGGTTTACGTCAACTTGAATTTTCTGAACAATAAGAATTCAACTCTGCCTTTATCCTTGGTCTTCTTTTGATTCCTTAACTTGGATCGCACACATTTGTTATTTAATGAGATCAATGGCCATCTCCTGGTGATTTAGAAAATCCACTTTGTCTACTGCATCCATTTCCAGATACGTCATACATGCAGCAAACAATCCCATCATATCTTACACTACATTCATGGTTTCCAGACTATTTGTGATTTACAAACTATTTAACATTCTGTTTTGAGATCATTACCCGCTTATTGTGAAGTTTTTTGAGGCCATCCTATCCCAGCTCCTGATTAACTTGTCTTTCAGAAAACACAGATTCCACCAGAGTCCATTTCTCCTATCACCCTTCAGTAGACAGCATATTCACTTTTTCAGTGTACCAGAAATCACTATGAATAAATTACTTTTACTTTGTAATTTAGCAATTTTAATGAGCCCTTGGTAAATGATGCAAAGGCATCCCCATGACACTTTCCCCCAAATCCCCATCACTTACAGGTCCCTGTGTCACCCTGAGGCATCTCCATACTATTGTGGTTTTAGAAGTCGTAACTCACATTTTTACAAAAATAAAAATAAAATGGTTATTAAGATTATAATTAAAATATTAAGGTACCGCTGGTAACACAGGATGCATTGTCTCTAAGTGATTTGGTTACTTTTACTAATGTTGATAAGAGGACATGTGACACCCAAACCCCATATGAAACAGGAAAACAGTAGCTGCTGCTACTGATGACCTGCTAGTTTGGATTGTTTTTTTATAACAAGAAATATTTTAACCAATATGTCTTTCTAATTTTCTCTTACATCTGTCTAGCATTAATTATCTCTACAGTGCAGAGAAAGACTTGTTAAAAGTTGTAAACTGCATATTGTCTAATATTTCTAAAGCAGGCTTGGCAACCTCATAAAACAAGATTACATTTCTTTTTAGAACAGACAACTACTTATTGTGAAACACATTTCTTGGAATATTTTTGTTTACGTAACATAGTAGACCCTACTAGTGTGCAAAGATTTCACTGGTTCTGTTGCAACACGTATGTTTCAGTGAATGAAGGTGGATATTGTCAATATATAAAACCTGTCTCTGAGTTATGGCGTTTGTCACTGTGTGCATGCTATTCCATCACAGGATGTACACACCCACACACCTACAGACAATTAGGAAATCACCATTTCAACTTCACTGTGCCTTGCAGATGTGGTAAGAAATTAGAACACCTAGCATTAATTTACGGAAACGGAGAGGAAATGTGAACGCTGCACATCATATTATCATCTGAACATTTCATTAACTCATATTGTTTGAAATCCTAATTTCCTAAAGTAAAACCAGTAGAAGTCTCTTGAGTGTTTTTAGAATTTGATCTGTAATAATCTACTAATTTGTTAGCCCTACTCAATGTTAGTGTATCATTTTACTATGATATATCTGTCTACCATATTCCCACATCTTTAAAGTGTGCTTTTAACTCTTCCCTAGCATAGCAAGCTGCCAGCCCATAACTTTGAGTCAAGAGACAAAGCTAAACATAAAAAGTGACAAAGGCAATAAATCAGAGGCTGTTTTTAAATACTGAAAATATTTATGTAGAGTATTTTTTAGACCCCTTTGTTGAATTATCACTTGTGACACAGGAAAATATAAATTCGTATAAAAGTAAACTATATTAACATAAACATTATACTTACATATATTGCTATATATCATATAACCTAAGCAATATTACATAAATTATTCAAGTTCTGCCTTTTTTTAAACAAGAAACATCTTCATTAAACCATCACTTACTACACCACAGACAATCATACATTTATATATAACGGAAACAAACCATACAGAGACGATCCTAGTCACAAGCATTTTACATCACAATCCATACTGACGCGCTCCCAGTTGCAAACATTAAACATCACTTATAATCTACCCAATCTTTCTCACTCAAACCATTACATAACTCATTTAAGTCCTGCTGCCTTTTAGGCCTCATTCCTCCCTTGCATGTATTGTTCCCACAATTCCCATTTTATCTGTGTAATTTGCTTCTAGCCTTTTCTAAAGATCTAAATTCCAGTTGTTTTATCTCTGTTACTTTATTCACTACTTTCAGAATAGTTTGTTTAGATTTTGATTTCCATTTTTTAGTAACTGCTTTTTTGGCAGCCACTATTATTAGACACAGCAAGGCCTTACTATACCTGGGCAATTCTGATTCTGTATCATAGCTCAGAAGAATCATCCCCCTCGTCAAACCAGTCTGCCCACCCAGCATCTCCAACAGTGCATCTTCATGCAGAGTATTGAATAAAATAACGGGATGCATTTTTCAAAATGGTAAGTCTTTAACTGTAATTTCTAGCATACCTCTCAACTCTTAGAGAAAGAAATCTGGACAACGCCATAAATAAAAGTGGGAAAAAGGCCCAAATGTAGGGAGAATTTTTCATATTACTCTTACAACCTTAGAAAGTTAATAGAGGGTATGAAGTCTGAAGCTCAAATGTTTGTCATTGTTTTCTAACTTTAGTCTTTAATGATTTGCCACTAATTTGCTAGAAAAAACACAATTTTATGAAAAGTGGGCCAAAATTCAGAATGAACTGGCTCCTCACTTAAGCACCATGTTCAATAATAGTCTCGCATCAGGCTTTGTGCCCACTGAATGGCACACAGCAACAGTTATCCCACTCCACAGAGGGGGAGCCACCACTGATCCCGGGAACTCTAGACGTATTAGCCTGACAAGTCTGGTCTGCAAGGCCATAAAACGTATCATCATGGAACTCATAAACAAAGACATTGGTAACTTCCAAACTCTGGATCCCACCCAGTTCGGGTCTGTGAAAGGCAGATCATGCCTCCTAAACCTGATCGACTTCTTTGAGGCAGTCAACAAAGCCGTAAATGAGGGTAAGGTGGTTCACACAGCCTATCTTGACCTTGCCAAGGCTTTCAGCACCATCCCCCATTCTGGAATTATAGCTAAACTCAATAAACTAGGCATAAATCCCTACGTCACAAGATGGGTTGCCAACTGGCTCACTGACAGAACCCACACTGTAAAAGTTGCAGACTCCAAATCTGACCACAAACCAGTGACAAGTGGAGTACCACAGGGTTCCGTCCTGGGACCGCTCCTGTTTGGTATCTACTTTTCTGAAGTACAGGCTAACACAGAAGGCCTCTGGCTAACGAAGTTCGCAGATGACTGCAAACTAGGAGCCATAGTCAAGTCCCCAAATTATGTGAACATCCTACAGGAGGGCCTCTCTGAGACAGATGCCTGGTGTCAGAGCCATGGCCTCAAGCTCAATGCCAAAAAGTGCAGTGTCATCTCCTTTGGCAAAAACTCTGTACCCATGAACTACCACATAGGCAGCATTCTACTTAACACCGAATGCGTGATAAGAGACCTTGGGACCCAGGTGGGCAGTAGTCTCTCGTTTGATAGTCACATCGCCACAGTAGTCAGGAAGTCCTTCTATGTGGCACACCTCATCATAAAAGGGTTCTCATCCAGGAAAAAAGAGGTCATCGTTCCCATCTACTCGACACTCATTAGACCCATTATAGAGTACAACGCCCCTTTTGGAATGTACCTCACAAGACATCTGCAGCAGCTGGAAAGGCCACAGAAGTACCTCACAAAGAGGATTACTGGACTCAAACAAATGCCCTACACTGACCGTCTCAAAAAACTGCATCTTTACTCCATAGCATATCGTCTACTCTAAGGTGATCTCTGCCTAACATATAAAGCTATGTCAAACCCAGAGCTGTTGGACATTCTACACCTAAAGAAATCCCAATCCCTCCAAGCTACACACTCTAGGGACCTAAACCTTGTCACCACAATAAACAGGACATGCTGGAGGGATAGATTCCTATCCCAGAGACTTCCCATACTCTGGAACAGGCTACCCATCTATGTCAAGCAAAGTTCTTCATTAGCACTCTTCAAGAAAAATCTTGATGAGTGGATGGGAAATGGGAAATACACCCCAGGGATCACTTCTGTGTCTCTGCTCGACAGTGGCATAGGATGATAACTTTCTTGGGTGGCATAAGTCAGGGAACCTTGTTGGCTAGGCTTACATAGGCCCTTGGGCTGATAGCCTAGTACCTACCTATGAATGAGGCAAAAATGTGGATATTCTGCAAAAATCTGTACATTTGAGATGTATGAATTGTCTAGCATTACTTGCTTACTGTACATGTCACTGTTCTGTCACAAATTCAGACATTTGAGCCCAAGTTCCATCCATTCTAAGCTAATTAAAGTTTTCTGTTTTTCGGAGTTGTGGGGTGTCCTCATATCCTGTGTTCCATTTCCCTGTCACTCTGTCTTTGAAACAGTACCGTAATCCATCCATTCTGAATCTAGTTTTACACACACAGTTACAGCATGTGGAGGACACAAGTTTTTAAAAGGGAAGAAGACATGACTCATTTGGTGTGGATATTTAGGTAAGGGTAGAAGTATTCTATAGTAGACCAACCCTTAGCAGAAGCTGCATGGATACTTGCAACAGCAATAAAGTGGTAGTTATTAATACGCCACTGTTAACTTCATTTTCTGACCTGCACAAAGAGAAAAGAAAAAGAATTAATGCAGACGGTGGGGCAGAACATTTCAAGGAAATACTTGGGGCACTAGCACCAGAGAAATGAGGAAAAAGGACGAGATGAAGAAGAATGGCAGCATCTCAAAAGAACATGCGTGAAGACTATAGAACAGATACGCAGCTGAGCCAGGTATGGAAATAAGGTACATAAGGGAGATGGGTGATGGATTGCAGAGGTCCAGGAATTTATTAAAATAAAGAATGAGTGCAGACAAAAGTGGAAGATAGAAAATATATGGAAGAAATTGAGATGGAATATAAAATAGTTGCACAAGTAACATCTTTGGGTATCTGGGAGGGTGTTTGAGAAGGGAAGCCTGAATTTTGAAATAAAAGCTAGAATCATAAGGGCTGCAGTCAACTGTAACAGTGTCTCTGGGGTAGTGTATGACAGAAGAATGCCAAAGAACTTAAAAAGTAAGGTGTACAAAGCAGTGGTGTGACGTGAACTTAGTTAGTGAATAAGGAACAGTCAATAAAGCTAGAAGTGAGAGAGAAGTGTCTGAGATGGATTGTACTATGTACACTCTGGTACAGATGAAGAAATGAGGACATCAGAGTAGAAGTCAACATAGCCCCAGTTGCAGAAAAGGTCAAAGAGAATAGATTACGATGGTCTCTGCACAAATGCAGGAAAGCAGAATCAATTTAATGAAGATAATTTAGGAGAGACTGGCAGATGGCAAGAGGAAACAAGGATGTCCAGCAAAGAAAATGGACGGATTGCATGAGAAGAGACTGTGGACTGATGTGGAGAGTGGCAGTCGGTCAAGAGAGGTCGTAACTGTTCACAAGACATCCCGGCTCCATGTAGAAAAATTAGAAAAAGAAGGCCGATGATTCTAACAACATACATGTTTTTACTTTTTTCTGAATTTTTTGAAGTGACGTTTTGCAAAGTCTGCCTTACCTTATTGGCATCCTTTCCAAGAATAACCCAAATCCCTTTTTTAAAATAGATTTTTTAATGTTCTTTTTGTTAAAAAAACAATTTTGCATACAGATGTGGCAAATTTTCTTTCCCAGCTGAAGGATGATTTTGTACAACATCTGTATGTTTGCTTAAAAAATACATTGATTGTGTCCTAAAAGATTGTTTCTGTCATTTTCTAATTTTAGTGAAAATCCATTATGAAAGCTTTGACAGCATATTTTAAGTTTAGCTAATTACTAAATGCTGCAAATAAAGTTTATTATAAATTTGTAAATTGTCAATCTTTATACATCGGATGTTCAGCTTGACATTAAGTGGCTCAGTTGCTTCACAGTTCAGAACTATGTATTTTTTATAACAGCTCAGGGAAAATATGTTTGAAATTTAGAGCAGAAGCATCTTGAGATGTGCAGGTTGTCTGTGCTGAGTTATCCCCTAAGTTAAAATGCCAGTTAATATGCTAAGGCTCTCCTATGCCATTGTGGTAGGTTTCAGACATTGACTAAGTTTTAGTTTTCTTCAGAGGGTTAGGTTTTTGCCTTGGTGCTTGAATGGTCATAGTCCAGGACCTCTAGATATTGGCATATGCACACTTTGAGCTTGATGCAGAGCTTCACTGGATGGCAGCATAGGCATTTGCTAATTCAGATACAACAAGTTGGTGTATAATCCACATGGGGATAGATAAATAAGTGGTGAATGTCGAACACAGAGGGGTCATGTTATTTGGCCAGTTGAACCATCTATGTTTCTGTAGATGCCTGTAAATGCTTCAAATTGGTGAAAGAAAACTAATGCAGATGACCACATCTGCAAATCACCAGTGATGATCTGCTTCAAAACAGTGGTAACCACTAGATGTTAAGTTTAACAATTAAATAATAAACAAGATCATCTCATCCCATGCACTTTTAGCCCCCCCACATTTCCTAAAATCATTGTAAAAAAGAAATGGCCTGTGCAGACCAGCTTTGTGCTGGAGAAGGATGAAGCTTTAACTGTGATTGAATTGTCCAGAGGTCGATTAGCAGCCAGGGGTCTGTAAGACCTGGCCATGTTTGGATGGATGGATGGAAGTGAATAACTAAGTCAGTTACCCATTTTGGGATGGAGAGGAAAAAGGATGGAGAAAGGCAGGTTGATTTGCTATGGGTGGAGGAATGCAAGGTCAGGCTATTTGGTTTGGTGTATGTCCGCTACTTGTTGGTGACTGGTTTGTGAAACAGCAAAATATGGGTTGTACATGATCATACAGTTGGATTTGAATAGATGTGTGAAAATGCACAAAAGCACACACACACACACACCACTATGCCAGTATTGCTAGTCTTAGTAACAGCAACCCTTTCAGAACCCTGACTCATTTTAGGAATATGACAGTTAGGATTTATGAATAAAATGTCATGAATTACAACAGACTTCTGTGACAGCAGTGTGGGGTATTAAATGTGAATAACGTGGGGTTGTGCAAAAAAAAGTATCATGAAGAAAATCATGACTGTAAAAGCACTTTAGCTCTGTAAAGAGGGAGAAGAGTTGGTTTACTTTTTCTTTCTCCCTACCTCCTCTCAGCTCAGTATTAATTGCATCAACTGGTCTTTTCTCCTCATTCATAGAATCTACTGGACCTGCCTTAGCCATCCTCAGGCTCAACCTGAACTAAGTCTAGGGCAGGTAGGGATATTGAGGATGCTGGTGCAATGTCATGCTGCTGCTTGGGAGTGTGTTCTAACCCCCACTACTCTGCAGCAACTCTGTGAAATCTACAATGTCTGCTTTCAGGAGATGTATGCATGTTTCCATGCATACGCAACCTCCTGACCACATGGTATATTGTAAACCGCAGAGTGGCTGTCTTTGGGAGATCTATGCATGCTTCCATGCATATACAACCTCTTGACCAAGTGATATATTGTGAGCTCCACAGTGGCTGTCTTTGGGAGATGTATACATGCTTCCACGCATATGCAACCTGGCCAAGTGACATACTACTGACAACTCTGAACTCACCTGGCTCTTAATGCTGCTATTGCAGCACACTTAGGCAGCCTTCCTCCTTCCAGGATGTGCAAGCTGGAGTCGGACACTCACTGACATCTTCCACTACTCAGCCTTTCCATTGCTGTTGTCAGTAGTCAAAACACAGTTCCTCTGGCACACAGTCAGGGCTTTATCCCTTTGCATCAAAGAGAGAATTTTTCCTTACTTTGTTTATTGAAAAGATGCTAGAATGTTATAGATGGCGGCCCGATTTGTGGGAGTAAAAAGCAAACCTGAAGTCCTTTTATTTGCCATTATTCAGATGACATTAAAAAAGTGCTGAAGTGCTAAGAACACCACCTACAGACATATGTTAGTGTATTAAGGAGAACATCACCTGCAGATAGATGTTAGTGTATTAAGAGGAACATCACCTGCTGATGATTACTTGTATATTTTTGGAAAACTTAAACCCATTGTTACAGTTTTATCCCCTCTGGCTTTCCCTCTTTGCTACAGTTCCAATTCCTTTCCATTCCTATTTGTTTAGTGCAGTGTGTGTGTGATTTTTGTTTTCATTAATATTGTAAAGTTGTTACATTTTTTGTGTGTGTGTGTGTGTGTGTATGTATATATATATATATATATATATATATATATATATATATATATATATATGTGTGTGTGTGTGTGTGTTTTGCAAAAACTTGACTTCCTTGTAAACATCTAACTTGTGAATATCTGAAACTATATATTTTGTAAATATTTGTCATTGTGACATGGCAGCCGCAGTGGTGCAGCAGTTAGCGTTGCCAACTCACAGCAAGAGGTTCTCTGGTTCGATCCTTGGCTGGGGTGCCTTCTGTGTGGAGTCTGCATGTCCTCCCTGTGGTCGAGTGGGTTTCCTCCGGGTGCTCCAGTTTCCTCCCACATCCCAAAGACATGCTTTAGGTGGATTGGATACTCCAAATTGGCCCTAGGTGTGAGTGCGTGCGTGTGTGCCTTTCGTGGAAGGTTGGGTGCCGGGCTGGCAACTGGTCACCGTAAAACTCCACTGCCAGTCATGAGCGGACAGGTGATCTGCTGTGGCGATCCCTAACTGGGAAAAGCCGAAAGAAGTGTGACTCACAGCATGGCTGAAAAGGTTCAGCTTGGCCAGTGATTCTACATAGTTATCTAATTAAATGAGTGAATAAATAAATAAGTAAACATCTGCAGAGAGTTGTGCACTGACAGACATGTAAGAGTTTAGAACTACTACAGACAAATTCCTAAATCTTCCAGGAGACACTTCATGACACAGGATTAATCTTGTCAGTGGTACAACACCCACAGTCAGGTGCTTAAACATGTCGGGGGAGTACCATCTACAGCCCAATGCTTTGAAAGTGTTAGGGGAATGCCATCTGTAATTAAGTACCTAATTGTGTCATCAGAGCAACAGCTGATGGGTGCCTAAACATCTACCTAGAAAAATATCAATTTATTTATTTATTTTATTTTATTTAAATTTGTTAACCGGGAGTGTCCGACTGGACGTAGGTCCATTTTCAGCGGAGGCCCGGGGAAAAAAGCTCCACAGTAAAATAAATGGACAGTAGTTACATTGGATTATATAGCGATTAACAATTTAACATAGCAATTACTTACAACATATTTACAGATGAAGAACATAGTACATCAGTAGACAACTAGAATCTTTATCTGTGAAGTACATAACAGACATTAACAAATGTTACAATGAGAAGTTCCTGCTGTATAATAAGTACTTGGCTTATGAACATCTGAGCTTGCTATAATCAAGGTAGTTAGTGGAGTGGAAAGAAAGGTAGTGGTTGGATTGGGAGGGTGATATTAGAGTGGGAGTTGCAAGGGCATAGCCAGCATGTTTTTAGGTGCGCTTTTAGTAAAGTTTTGAAGTGGGTGCATGATGGTACGGAGGTAATTGTGGGTGGGAGTGAGTTCCATAATTTGGCTATGGCGCAAGAGAATAGTGCTTTACCAGCAGAGTTATTGGCTTTAGTGATCTGCCACATCTGCACTTACTAAGAAGCTCAACAATCGGGTATGGAAATTTGAATTGGGCCCTAGAGGCGGTTCTTCCTGTATGCAGAAATCTACTTATTGGAAGATCTGGCTGTACATTTTCTTTGCACCCTTATCCCAGCCTGTTGTAATACTGCATAAGCCAGTTTGTAGTGTTGCAGAAATGTGAATGTTTAATCCAGTCAGAATGCAGACAGACTTTGTCACATATCAGTATAGCACAGGGATGTGGAAAGTTATTCACTGATGAATATATAGCGAACAGTACAATTACTAATTAGTCGGGATTCAAAGATGATGTGCAATGCATGTTTTCTCAGTCATGGGCCACCTTGTGAAGTGAACTCATAAATATTAGAGCTAGGCAATGAAACATAACTTGTCTAGAAATCCCAGCCCCCTGTCACCTAGTTTTTCTGCCATTGCATTTACATGTGTCCACCAGATATCTGGTGTTGGGGCTTCTGGACTGAGCCACAGTGTTTGTCACTGTGCTTCTTAGTAAGTGCAGATGTGGCAGTTTGTAGGAAACTGATGTGGACTGTCATATGCTATGACAATTTCTGCTTTAACATGTTTTGAATGTAATCCCTGAGAACTGTAGTGTAGGTGTTGCACTGCACGCAGGTATCCAGTGATGTACTTCCATTTTCTATGCTGGTTCCAGGATTGTGCTATGAACAGTGTCTCATCTAGGCTTCTGCATAACAAACTTTGTATCCTTATGTGCCACCAAGGACCCTGTCCTACTAGGTGTACACTTCCACAAAACTGGTCATGCCATGCCTACTCATATGCACCAAGCAGTTCACTCTTCTTTGTCACAAAAATAGAATGTATTAGCATGTTATACACGTATTGCAATGCATCCCTTATCTGTAGAATAAACATCACTTTGTTATCAACAAATGCTGCAGCATACTCACATTTAAAGCTAGTCTACATGATTTGACTAATTGCAACTTAATCTCTGGTGTTACATAGTATGGCTCTCTTTGATCAGGGAAGCTATTACATTGCCTCATTTATTGGGTTATTAATGCACTTCTAATCTGATTTGTTTTGGCTTGGCTACTCAGTGGTTATCTTGGCCACATACCTAGTAAATATATTCAAACCTTATGCAGTGGCAAACAGCTGCTTTTCAGTATCCTGCTTTTACCTTAGATTTTCTCTAAAATCTGTCTTACTTTAATCTACAGAGGCAGTATGAACAATCAGATTTTTAGTCTGTATGAAAACTGCTTTAATGTGCTGTATCTGCAGCTCTCACATTGAAATGCAGAGTTGTGTGCTAATTGATGTATGCGTCATACTGTTAGAAGAATTTCATACCATGAAGCAATGTGGAGTGTTGAAATTAGAATGCTAATGTATGATGTAGTGTTTTGATAAATTAAATGAAATGTTTGCACTCTTATAATGCTATCAAAACTCTGTTGGTTAGAAGTTCAAACCTTTTTTTTCTTTTTTTTAATATTTTGTGTTACAGGGATATGGGCATGCTACTGTATGAGAGAGCTTTCTTTGGATGTGTATTATAAATTGTGCATTATGTCTGTAATGAATAATTGAAGGATAATCATATCTTAAGAAATTGGGTTTGCAGAGTGTATAGCACAGCAGAGAAAACCTAAGTATGCAGATCTAATAAAGATCAAACACTGGAGAGATTGGGTGCTAGTTTGTTTAAAGCCTTGTTTTTGCATGCCTGAATTAGACTAAAGGTGTATGATGATGCAGTATCACAGAAGGTAAAGAGCTTTTGCTATGAGGTCTTTGTAATGCTGCATTTCTTATTAGTGTGGCATGGTGGGTTAATGATAGGATCTCTGCCTCACAGCTGAAGGATCTGGGTTTCAACCCTCATACATTTTCTTCTCATGGCTGGTGATTTTTTCCTAAAGTTTCAGGTTCCTACATCTCTAAGAACAAGCTAATTAATTGGCTGCACTAAACTGTATGTCTGTCTGAGTGTGCTTTATGTATTTAGTATAAGACTAGTATATTCAGTAAGAAGTGCAATTTGTGAACAAGAACTTTGGAAGGACTTTATTGTAAGTAGACTGATTCTGCTTTTCTGTTATTCAGTGTCATTTGTTGCAAGATGCTGAATATTTTCACTGTCATTGTCAAAACTGACGGTTTGTGACTTCAGTTAATAGAGAAGTGTATTTGTGTGTGGGTGTATGCATGTATATTATAGATATGCATATCATACACATGCGTGTTTGCATACATGTATTTTCCTTTGCTTTTGTGACCCAGTAGTGACTGAAGATGGCTCACAGGATAGCCAGTCGACCTGGTTAACACATGATAAATAATAATCAGAAGAGATGCAGACTAAGAATGTATGTAATCTTGTCGTCCCATTCAGCTCAGAATGCACTAATGTTGTTGTCCCCCTCCCCCCATAATTCTTCACCTTCCTATGTTATGCAGTGCATGTGTGCTCTGTCCTTATTGTGGCCTGTCTAGGTGATGTTGCACACTACAGCTTTGTTTCACAACTTAAATGCTATGTGAGGAATTTAATTTGAAATCCCCAGCACCGTATATCTGTACTGTCACTGCTTGAATTCAAATTTGAATTTCAAGGGAGATTTAAATCCACCAGCCTTCATGTATGACCCTAAGAACTGTCTTACTTCAGCAGTGTATAACTAGTATGAAAATGTACTAAATTAGGGATTAAAAAGTCAGAAACATTGGATGTTTCACTATCTTCGTAAATAACAAATGTTTAAAACAAGGATGTGTAGCAGCATTCCAAAACTACTGTAAATATTAAACGTGGGTTGAAAATAGTGGGCTTTTAGGGCTTATTTAACCATTCTACAGTACAGAAGCTTTTCCTACTTCAGGGAAGTTTGCTGCATGCGAACAGTTACTGCCGTGTATTATTGGTGTTGCTGCATATTGTTACTCCTCAGGTGTTCTTCCCTGTGTAACACTGGGAGTTGTATGTATGTGCTGCGCCTTGTGTGCACCACATCATTTTGTACTGTATCATTGGAACTTCACTGATGGACCCAGCTAACTTTGGAGATTACAGTGTAAAACATATGCCTTAACATTCTTCCTTTATAGGGGAAATGCTTTGGGGATTTGTAGTTTATGTGGGTTAATGTCTTTAGGAGTGAAATTTTAGTGAGTCACTTCCATAGTACTAATATCAAAAATATAAATAGCCGGTGATGTTTCTGCTTATTTTACTGAAGAAATTTCCACAATTTTTGTAAGTTACAGATTGCCTGTATATTTCACTGTTTCCACATAAGTGCACGGAAAAGTATGAAAAATGTGATCAGTACTTTTCCAAATGCATTTTTGGGAGGGGTGCTAAAGGATGGCAAAGTCCCTCAGTATCCTTCAAAGTAATCATATCTGGCATCACTTCAGTTAGGATCCAAGGAAAATTTCCACCTTGTAGTGATCTCTTGAATGTGTGAATTATTTATTTTTGTGAAATGAGACTTGAAGAAATTATCTTTGGTTAAGTTTGCTATACCTCCTATTATTTTTTTCCACTAGATATACATGGGTTTGCATTTGAGAAGGATATGCTTTGTGGAAAACTATTGCATTAAAAGTGTAGCAGGATGAAATGCAATCTGCATCAATTTATTTAATTAAAACTCTTGACATATGTCCAGAGTATGAAATTTCAAGTTTATAGCATTTCTTTTCGAAAATCTGAAAATGAGATAGTGATAAAACTTGTATGTAAACCACAGATTTTGGTATTGTATTTTAATTAAAATTGAGTTGGAGTTCTCCAATTATCAAAAGTTATCCTAAGCCAAATAATGTCCCATATTTTGTGGAAAATGTAAAAAAAAAATGTGGACATGGCTGCCATGGGTTTTAGAAGTGAAACCTCTGTAATGAAGTGTGAAAATGTACTTATTTGCAAAATCGTGTATGTGTTCGTTTTCACATTTCTAAAGCGCATGGCATCCACACGCATTCTTTCTAGGGCTAAGCTTAGCATTACAGGTGGCAGTATTCTCCTATTAAGCTGATAAAGTGGGGCATTGATACAAAAGGACAGATATTGAAAATATGGGAAATCGGAAGCCACATGCTGTTACCTAACTGGAGTCTCCCGAGGTGCCTGACTTTTGATACTTGATAGAGTATATTTGTTTTGCCCTAACAAAGGAAAATGTAGAACTCTTGCTTCACAGATGGTGTATGGTGAGAGTTCGATCATTCAGTGGAGAAAAACTGTTTAAAACCAAGCAATTGCTCTGAGGATGCAGATATTATACATGAATGTGAAACATTTTGGACAATTCTTGGTCTCTTAAACTTTTTTGTGTATGGTTTCTGTCAGAAAGTCAATCGGTCTTATGTTTAACCGTAAGATAAAAGAAATGAGATGGACTTGAGCAATAGTTGATGCAAAAGTATTGGGATAGATCTCAAAATACTGGAGTAGCATGAGCAAAATCATCCCACCCTCATTATTCCAAACAGTAAATCCAACATGACCCCCCGGGATGATATCCTCCTGGGGGGGCAGGATGCACTCAGCTCAAATACCTCACAGTATAAACCTAGACTAAATGTATACATGTGTTTTATTTTGCTTTTGCTGTGCAATAGCAGGCTCTTTGTAACTGAGGTCAGGAGAGAAAAGGTCCAGTTACAGTAAAATGTAATACAGAGTTTAAAAATGGTGACACAGTGTTAACAGACTGCATTAGTATAACAGTTACAAGTGGTGTTAGCAAGATTTTAGAGAGTCTGTGGCACAATATTTTCACATTAGATTTTGGATGTGCAAGTAATGCCACATTACAGTAACATGTTTTGAAACAAGTGATGCAACCTTATAGTAACAATATCAGAGGTTTAATACTGTACAGTGTGTTTTACATAGAGCACAAGTCACATATTATTGCAGTAATGGATATTGCACTAATGATACATCTCTTCAGTAGACCAAATGAAGGGTCACAGATTCTTCTTAAAGAACTCCCCTCCTTCTACTGTAGAAACTTTTGTTCTAGGTATGGGTGCTTTAATTCCACATACTGAACATACCCTTCCTATACTCACTGGCAGTTGCACTTTACCTAGTTGTGCTTTATCTGTTCACAGACTAATTGTTCACAGCTGAATACTCATATGTGGTTCGCTTGCTTGCTCTCACTGTTCACATTAGAGTTACCACTGTCCCACTTTGCGAGGGACAGTCCCTCTTTGGGCAGTTGTGTCCTGACAAAAAATTTTAAAAATGGAAAATGTCCTGAGATTTTAGGACAAAATTATTTCCTATATTTTATGTAATAGTTGCATAAAACAGTTATTCTTTATCTAAAATACCTAAATGTTATAAGAAACAGAATAAGCAACTAAAAGGCTACAAGAATAAGCTTTTATTTAGGCAAAAAAGTTAAGTTCTAGCCTTTGTACTGACCGTGGGTATGTGTCGGCCTGTAAAATCTGATGTTTGTACCAAAAATGTCCCACTTTGGCCATTTGAAAAGGTGGCAAACCTAGTTCACACTCTGTGTGTGCGTGTGGGGGGGTCGCTCGCTGTCACTCTTCCTCTCTCCTCACTATCACTGTGTGTGAATGGGTGCATGAGGGATCACTCACTTGCACTCTCAAGTGTGCGTGTGTTTGAAAAGTTGAAGTAGGAAGTACTGAAGTCAAACTCTGCCCTTAAGGGTGGAGTTTGACTTATGTACTTCTGTTTCACTTTTCCATTACACTTCCAGCTCTCAGACCGTAAAAAAAGAACTTGAGAGGGATTCTATCTGACTGTGAATCTGTTATAACTGATCTTATGGCTTATAACAGAATGGGGAGGCCACCCTGGGTTCCATGGACAACAAAAATGCAGTAGAAATAGTGGAATGATTTTGTGGGGAAAATTTTCACAAAAAATGCCTCAGTCACTGTGATATTGACAGACTGTTTAGATGAGATCTCATCTTTATGGCACAAGAAAAAAAATTTAAAGGAGATCTGGAAACCATATTTGAAGTACTGACTGAGAAGCAGAGAGACATGGAAGATTAGTCATGAAGGAAGAATCATGGAAACATGAGTGCACTCAAAATAAAAAATGGAGAGGCAAGACTCTGCCATGTCTTGCTGCATACAAGTAGCAAAATTCTCAGATCTCTCCCAAGAGTACCATAAAAACTGAGAGCATATACTTATCAAACTTTTATGCCACTGCTAAGCACTGCATAAAAAAGACTAAGGAACATTGTGATAAGGCTGGAGACATTTGCCTTAGAAGATTAATTATTAAGTTCCATGCAAAATCTTGGAAAAAATATGAGGAGAAATATCAGTGTTTTCACAGACAATGTCTTTTCCAAGGTGACCAGACAGAAGCCACAATTAAGCCAGCAGTGGTGTCCTAGAACGTTTCCTGCTGAACCTATCTAGTGTATTGATGACCCAGTTGGGCAGAACTGTTCAGTTGAGAAGGGACAGAGATGACCACATATACTGCCGATAGCCTGTAGAGAAGGGGCATCAATGCAGAGATGGCCTGGAAACATTCATTAAGCTCACCATGCCGCCAGTGGGTGATAGCCTTCATAGTACATATGAGTAAATGTAGAGTCTCACGGGAGAGCACCTGTGGTCTCCTTGGTGATGTGGCTCACACTGTCACTCATGGGTTGAGGCTGGAATGTTTACAAATGCTGTCATTGTAGGGCGTGCTAGTAAGAGCACAAGGAGCTTTCATGGCTGCTTGAATAATGGGGCCTCTTGGCCAGCTGTCACATCATTTCCAGGTGTAGAGAAATAAATGAGCAGTCTAATCGTAGTGGGGCTTAATGGTTGGCAAGCAGTCAGGCAGGCAGAAGAGCAAATGTAACTTAAAAGGAGGAGGACACAGATCCCTGCAGTGATAAGAAAAATGTTGGTTAAGGATATTTAGGTGTAGGCTCCTGTATCCAGCCTAGTTAGTAGAGATCATACTTTGTTCTGGCACCAAGACATTTGTGGATCTACAGGAAGCATGACTTTTTGACAGAGAGAGAATATCACATAAATGCAGGTTTAGCAGGGGAAGTTTTCTGAATTGCATACAAGTGAATGGTGCACGAATTATTCCATTAACAAGAAGGAGACCTAAACCAATCAATTTCTGATACTTAGGCAGAGATTTACAGCAATGTAAAAAGCAGTTCAGGCTGCAGATAGTGGTTTGTGAATGATAAAGATGTTAAGAGCTGGCTTCTGGGTCTGTAATTGATTGTACATACACTTCCACTGACTAAAATAATTTTGCTCTGATGAATGTTATGCAACAATAATCTTGTCTCTTTTTTTAATGGGCTTTTGTTTTGTTGAGCTTCAAACACAAGGGCTTGACTCTTGCTTAAGAGAGCCCATCAGTTACCATCACCTATTAAATTTAGATTTTTCTGAGTATAATCTCTCTCTTTGTTTAGTTTTATATCATAAACACAAAATGTTGGGCTTCCTGTCAGTCTGAAGAGTATTGCCTTGAACATTTTAAAGATATTACATTTGTATAAAATCGATGAAATGTGTAAGAGGTATTAGGGCAGTGGGCAAATCTTTTGGATTTTGCTTATAAAAAGGGGCGAAGCACACTGGAATGGGTAGTGGCACATTATAAGAGGTGCAAGTTTTACTTAATGGATTCATAACAGTAGGAATCCTGTTCATATGTTTCATTGCCCAAACTTAAACCTCTGAAGGGGAATGGAAAAGTAGTCTTTAGTAGCAGAGCTGGAGAATGAGACATCATCACTGGGTCAGTCAGAGATCATGTTCATGAAATGGCAGCTGTTATAGTGGCATGGGAATTCATTGCCTTAGGAATAGTTCAGACCTGCTGTCGGTTGTTCGTTCAGTCCTATTCACTAGAAGTCATTCGCACAGGCCAGATAAAAGTCCTTTTATTAGCAGCCGTTTTTTTGGTCAATGTTATGACCAACATTTTGTATCTAGTTTTTTAACTGCTGTTTTAGTTTTGTTTTTAATCATTTTTATTTAAAAAAAGTGTGTTCTAATTGCTGAATTTTATATTTACTTCATGTTTAACAGTAGCTTAGAGGAATTACGTGAGACTGCAGCAGTAAACAGAAATTGTGCTACAGGGAAAGACAGGCACCAACCTGATAAGTTACAAAAGGATAGCGCAGTTATATAGTTAGGTATACAGCATTATTGTGGAAAGTGCAAGGTATACAGCATTAGAGTGAAAAGTTGGAAAAGTATTCTTGGATGTTTATATAGGAGGAACTAATTTGATGTAGAATATTAATGGGCTATTTTACTTGATTAAAAAAAATAGTAGTATTTTTCAGTTTGCAAAACTGATGGTAAGAGAGAGAGTGGTTGTGAAAGGAACACATTTAGGTTAGAATGAACATGCAGGGTTTTAAAGGGAAGATGGGACAGGAAAGTACCTTTATCTTACAGGGTGAGAGAGAAAACTTCTCCAGACCATTAACAGTGCCCCCTTATTCAAAAAGTTTTTATATCAACATCTGTCTTTTCAGTGGCTCTGCCCATGCACCATCTACAATTCCTCGGTAACCTGATGTCCCAGTTGACCCCTTCTGTCCCTGTACTCATCATTACTCTCCCATCTTAAGTGTCACCCTTGAAGAGCACCTCCTACCTCATTCTGCCTCACATGGTATGAGAAAAAGTGTGTATTTATCCCCACTTGGTTCATGAATATTGTATAAGTTAACCACATAGTCTAGCTGTCTAATATGTACTATATAACTGCATATGTGTATAGCTTATCTGTCCTTTCTGTTAAATTCTTTATATACTGGATACCTTGCCATGAATCTTTCAGAACATTTAGCCATATAATTGTACAATGTTCCAAGTGAGTCTTCTGTCTGTTACTCCTTGTAAATTTGTCACACTTTGTAAACAGTTGTTTAACAAATTCCTATTAACTTGTATTTGTCTATGGAGCTTTTCTTCCAATGCCTCCACTGAAAATGGGCTCATTCCAGCCCAGTGGACTTTTCTGGTCAACAAAAGCAAATAAAAATAAATAATAACTCTTTTCATCCAACATTTTCCTGTTCAGAATA
Source organism: Protopterus annectens (assembly GCF_019279795.1). Classification (NCBI taxonomy): domain Eukaryota; kingdom Metazoa; phylum Chordata; order Ceratodontiformes; family Protopteridae; genus Protopterus; species Protopterus annectens. The sequence goes on from NC_056726.1 coordinate 547,233,087, forward strand.
GAAAACCAAATGTCCAGTACACAAGGAAGAAATGCAGGATTTGTGGGAGATGTACATTGTTCTTACATTTACAGTCTTAAGTGCATATTTATCACCAAGATTCACTCAAATAAACTTTAGGAAAATCACAGTTTTGTTACTGTTGTTCCAAGAAAGGATAACTTTGTGCATGAGAGACTAGAATGTTGTCACAGTGACCATAGATGTAGTGGGTCTAGGATACACAGCTTGCCCATGGTAGGACGATATATGTTGGTAGTTATTTGGAAGCAGTGGATCTGGTTGATATTCTAGGACAGAATATACTTTTTATTTACAAATAACTGCACTGAGCGTATGGAAAAACTTTGGAAATCCCTTTAGAATTCCTTGAAACAGTAAGTGGGTTAAGGACTAAGTAGCAGAAAGGAAAGGCAATGTGATTGAGGAGGCAAGATCTACCTAATGATGGCCTGGGAATAATTTAAAACATTACTAGAAGAGACAGCAGCAGCACAGATAACAGGCAAGGGAAGGAAGAAACTGAGTTAGGAAAAAAATAAAGGATGTAAAAAGCTGTCTTTCAGGGGCAATATGAACTGGAACAAAAAAAAATACAAGAGATGGAGTCCGACTGATGACTTAGTTGATGAGGTATGGATTCACGAGGGAAGGGGATGAAGAATCTTTATTTTTTTATAAATACACCTGGTTGTTGAAGCAGATTTTCAGTTCTTTTAATGCAGCAAAGGGGGCAGCAAATTATCCCTACCATGGTTTCCCCTTTAGATGGCAAAGAACCAGTACTTCTGAGGCATGTCTTACATTTTTTTTTTTACTTATTATGGGGCTAAATTAAGTGGTGATAAGGTGGGATGTTGAATCCACCAAAAATGGATATATTTCAGGAAACTGGACACACAGGCTACAAGTCTAATAGCTCCAGTTACTCCTCAGGAATTGCAAGAGTTGATTAGGAAGAAGGCCTTATGGAATACCCCAGAAACAAATGGAGTCCTTTTAGACTTCTAGAGACAGGCAGGTAATGATTTAAACTTCTTTCTATTGAGACTTATTAAAATGTTGAGTACAGGTAGGACACCCTGTAAGTTGCAAACACCTAACAGAGGCAATGATACAGAAAGAGAGTTTGGATCTTGAACTGCTATCCTATAAAAGACTCATATCAGTACTGAATTGTGACTATAAAGTGTTTATTGTTCTGTTAGTGATTCATCTAGTGAAGTTTGTTACAGTGTTTGTGGATGCAACCTGACTGGGTTTGGTGGGTTGGGGGCTTTCATAATATACTAACTTAATTGTTAATAATGATAGGCAAGCCTTAAGGAACTAAGTTGTGTGTGTTTGCTTAGATGCTGAAAAGGCACTGGATCAAGTTGAATGGCCATACTTAGAATTACTTTTATTAAAATGTGGTGTCCATGAGAAAGTAGTAAGCCTGCTGTTTGAAATTTATCATGTTTCAACTGCAGATGAAGGATTCAGGATAGCCTGAGTAATTGCAAAACCTGATCCAGTAAAAGGTATTGCATCAATTGTGTGTTTCAGTCTTTCTTATGTTTTCATGTTTCAACGGAGAACGTCTAGACACACGTCAATCTTTTCTCAGCCCTTGTCTTTGTCCAGTGGGATGAGACAAGGCTGCTCCTATGCCATATACTGTTAAGTCTTTTCAAACCACTAGTGAGTGCAATTAAATATTTGGTCAGAGTAGGATACTAAATCAATGAAACTGAGTATTAATATCATTGTACACGTGCAATGTTTTGACTTATTTGATAACACCAGAGCAGGATATTTATAGATTGTTTCAGAAGATACAGAAATTGAGTGATATCTCAAGATACAAAATTAATATGAACAAGACCCAGACTGTTGCAATAATTATGTTACACAAGCAAACTTAAGTTAAATGCACTTATTTAGGGGGTTCCCAATATATTAAATACATTGGTTTATGATCTGTACCTTTATTGCTTGTAAGGGAGAATAAAACACATAACGAGATATTAAAGCGGGTTACGTTTGGGGAAAAATAAAAGGAAAATGTTAATGTTAGAAGCAGATCAATGTAGCTACGTTTTAAACAGGTTAATGGTCCATTCCAGGCTATTTCAGTCTTCACTGCAAGGTGTATTGAAGGTAATAACATTTTTGTATTTCTATGAGATGGGGTGACTCTTATTTCATTATGGCAAAAGATTTGTTGGGGTGGGGGTAGGAGTCTTATTTGTCTGGTCATGTAAATACATTTTGTCAAGTTCAGGCAGAGGAATATGTTTCTGTAAGGACAGTGATAATTCACTCTACTGACATGGTTCAGAAAATGATTTATAGGGAGCCTTTTTTGATTTATTTGAAAAAAAAAAAGCGGTAGGTCTTCCTATTATCTGTTTGTTTGTCTGCCCAGGGACGGTTTGAATGTTTTGAACTTCAGGTCCCTACCAGAGTTGCCTATGTCCTGTACCATCCCATAGTTCATTGTACAGTGAGCATGTTGGCAAGGGAGTATCACACACTTCCACTGGTAGCACCTCCTCAGAACCAAAGCTCACGAGTGTTCTCTGATTTCCACTGGAGATTGTACAGTAGCAATGACCACTCATATATGCAATCTCCCCCTCACCCCTTGAGGAGATGTCAGCCAGAAAAATCAAGTCACTCCCCCTGGCACGCACATCAACTCTTAACATAAAACCAAGCCATTATTCAAAGTGGGGCCACCTGATTTATAGTCAGAGCTATATCCCTCCACACCTATTGTTTAAAGAAGGCTTTGGAAATATTTAAACTGTTGATGAAAAGGGAGGGATCATCATAATGGAGGACCTTTCTGCTTCCAATTACATGCTCAAAGGAAAGAGTAAGGGGAAAAGAGGTTGGAAGAACAGAGGAGGAGGAAGGCATCTGTTGTCTCTCCAGTGCAAATTAGGCAGGAAAATAACTGAAAAGAGTGGGGGGGACATCAAAAGCTGATTACAAATTGTATGCTGTCTGGAGAATGGTGGACTTGACAGCAATATCAGAGTTAAAATCTATTTTGAAACTGGGTTAAATATATAGGAATAGTTGCTCTCCTAAGCCAAGTACATATTCATAACCTCAGTATAAAGGGAGTGATTAGCAAAGCTTATAATGGCTTGGGAGACCTTAAAATTGAACCTGTAATAAAAATGAAAGATAATCTGGTCAGGTAATTGTCATATGGAAAGCTATTTGCCTGCTTGAAAACAATTTTGTTGCTTGACATGGTTTGCAACCACGTCCAGAAAATGTGATTATTTGCCCTGGAGGTACCTGTAGAGGTATTTCTTTACCCCATCTAGGATTTAAAGTGCATGCTATGCAGGCCTCAGGCAGTTGTTAGATGTATCCAAACGTGAAAAACAGAAACCCAAAATGGAACCAGCACACAGCAAGCCCAAAAAGGAACCACAGCTCATCCAGGATGGAAAAACTCAATTTATTGAGAATAATACAAGCAGAATAAAATCAAATACTAGGGGTTAAGTGCTTTCATCTGAAAACCAGACTTCCTCAGAACCCTGAACAACTGTAAAAGATCATTTAGAAAACCTCATTGGTGCCAAAAAAGAGAGGTAATTTAAAGTCACATACCCCAATAATGTATATATTTATTGGGGTATGTGACTTTAAATTACCTCTCTTTTTTGTCTCTTCAGTACAAAAAAGAGAGGTTTTTTAAATGATCTTTTACAGTTGTTCAGGGTTCTGAGGAAGTCTGGTTTTCAGATGAAAGCGCTTAACCCCTAGTATTTGATTTTATTCTGCTTGTATTATTCTCAGTTGTTAGATGTAGAAAAACAGATGTGTAGGCACTTGGGAGCGTATTTCTTTGGGAATGCCAGGTGCTAATGGATTTTAGTAATGAGGTACAAGTGATTTTGAACAGACTCTTCTCTGTCTTTTAGACCAAAGATGTAAGATGCTTTTTTGTTGTTGTGTAAGAGTAGTGGTCACATTTTCACTCTCAGATGTGCTTTCTGTTTCTGTTAAAGACAGTGGATAAAAGGCAGTTACTGAAATCTGGATGTCTGTGGTCCCCTCCTCTCTGTTTATGTACAATTTCTATATGAGATAAAGACTGAGATAGCCAGTAGGGAAGGAGAGGCTAAGCTGTGGAAAGCCTGCTGGAAGCATGTAGGGAAGTGACTATTCTGGCTTAACTTTAACCTAGGGACTCTTTTTATTGTGGTGACTTAATATTTTTACTGCATTGCAACATCTGGTGAGTCAAGTGCCACAGTGCATTTTGCCCGAGTCTACTAGGATTTATTTAAGTCATTGTTTTAATCAAAAAATTCTTTAACAACTTTGAAACCATGACCCAAAAAATTTTGTGTTCTCCTTGGTGATGTCATGTCCTTGGTGATGTCATATCATGCAGCACTACACGTACTTTAATAGATGTCTGCCTATACAAGTGCAGCATCCATCCTCCATCCATGGATGGATGTCTATACAAGTGCAGCAATCACCCATTAAAGTCTATGGACACGTCCTACATTTTCCTGAGTTGATGTAATTGGGGGTAAAGATTACACTTGCTTCTTAGTGGTATCAGCATGGGAAAAACAAATTAATTAAGGTTTTTTTCCCATTTTTGAGTTAAAAAAAAAAAAAAAAAAGTAAAGCTCCTAATCAGCACTTCCTGCACCAGATACAGTGGTGCAAAAAGGTAAGCCCCGCTAATGGGACAAAACACTTTAAGAAAATTAGGGTGGATTTCTGATGCAAAGTGGAAATGGTGGGGGGAGGTGCAGATTTCAGCAAATTATTCAATGTACACAGAAGGCGAAGCCAAAATCTATTGATAACTTATAATCATTGGGTTTGTGTTGTTTTCAAAACATCAGAATACGCAAATTGTTTCTGTTCTTGGTAAATTTACATTGTTTACAGTATCTTTGTAATGTTCAATACATTTTCAATATACAAAAAAAAAAAACTTGCATGCAAACCATTTTATGCAGAAAATATATTATAAAGTCCTTGCAAAAACTTTTTCTTGATGTGTTTAAGGATGCACAGTTATCTATCTATATGTGTATGTGTGTAGATGTATCAATGTTGAATAACAAAATTAAATATAGGCATGATTAGTATATCCCCTATATGCTTATAGATATTTTCTTCAAGCAGATTTCTTTTATTGATTTTTGATTGAGATATGTATAATTGTAGAATATAGTGAAGGAATAAATGAATATTTAAAAGAAGATAGTTTAGTTATTACTTTCTCAAATGATAATGGATGTCCAGCGAATATGAACCTTGATAACACAGTGTTGCATCACTTAAGCTAAGGATGCTGCCTTGCAGCTCGAAGCTGACTAGCTTAGTTCTCAGTTGGGCTGTCTTCTGTATGGAGTACTCCTACCATCTCATTGTGTGTGTTTTTTACTTCCGTTTACTACCACATTACAAAGACCTTCTGTAGCTCCAATTTGCTCTAAGGTGTGCAGGTGTGTGTGTGTGTGTGTGTGTGTGTGCGCATGCACGGCCTGCACTAGACTGACATCCCATTCAAAAAGCTTTCTTTGTCTTACAGTTAGTGAATATTGTGATAGGCTGCTCCTCCTCCGTGTGACCTTGAAAAGGGTAAAACATATATCAGAAAATTAATGAATGTATGAAACTGAAACTCTGGGAGTATTAGTCCATTGCTCATAGAATTTTTAGTTTACAAGTGATATTGTTGTATTAATAATCAGGAATAATATGTCTGTTTAAAAATATTTTGTGGAATATTTTAGATTATTTCATCTATCTTTGAATACTACACAACTGATTTGATAACATGTTTGGTGGTCCAAGGAACCCTGCCCTACAGACCGACAGAGTATTAAGCTCAGAAAAGTTGTCCTTTCATTTTCCGATAACTTTTTATCTTTTCCCGAGTCCCAGGGAATTGGAGTCTCTCACAGTTGGGCATAGATTGATACCAATCCTTCACAGTGAAAGGCCACAAGCATACACTTAATCTTCACAGCACACTTATCTATGGGTAATTTATAAGATATTCACTTCACATAATGGCTTACTGTTTTTGCGTAGGGAGAAACCGCTACACAGATAAAGTCCTTGTGGATACAAGAAGGGTATGCAAATTCTGCTCAGATGCACCCCAAACTTGACTTGAACTACAGAACTGTAGTGCCTTTTTTAGGCAATGCCAGTCTGATAAAACTTCCAATGTAGGAAATTGTAGACAAGCTAAACTAAAGGTGTTACTGCTCAATACTAGAAGTCTCGACAAGAATCTGCACTCTCTGGAAATGTTCAGGTGAGAGCTTAAGTAAATTCCAAGCCCCTGAAACTCAGAGAACATGGTGGCCTATGCAGAAGTGTTTACGGAAATGTTGTACAAGCATGTAGTTAACTGCATAGAAACAGAAGTACCAAACTGAAAGAAACTTAGGACAAACTCCAGAATCAAACCCCCTTGTGGCCCGCCAGTATAAATAGATTGTACAACAATGGACAGAAAATCCTGTCTAAAAATAGGAAGGGCTATGCCCAAAAAGACACGCAAAAAAAATAAACCTCTCATCAGTCTCAACAAGCAACTCAGGGGACTAAGAAGAACTCATGTTTGAAATATACTGCTCTGAAGTCATGGCAAATGTAGAGGTCTTTAACACTGCAAGTTGGGTGCAATCACTGAATCCTCCAAAGATGTAGATATTATCCAGGAGGGTCTGACACAGACAAATAAATGGTGGAGAGCCATGGCCTAAAACTCAATGCAAAAACATGCGTAATTATATCCTTTGGGAAGATGGCCACCATGTGGTCTACTCAGAGGGGAGTGTTATCAAAATTGCAAAATTGATAACACTCCCCTCTGAGTAGACCACATGGTGAGAGACCTGGGAATTCAGGTTGATAGTAACCTGAACTTTGATCAACATGTGTCCATGGTAGTAATAAAATCCTTATTCATGGCACAACTTATAAGTAAGGGTGTGAGATCCAGATCTAAGGAGATCATAGTCCCACGTTACTCAGCTCTCATTAGGCCAACATTCAAGTACAGTGCACCTTCCAGCATGTACCTGATCAGGAATCTGCAACAGCATGAGCAGTAGAAGTTGTTCCTTACTAGAAGAATTCAGGATGTAAATAATATGTCCTTTGCAGACTGCCTCAAAGCCCTCTCCCAGTACTCGGTCTCTTACAGACTATTGAGGAGCAATCTATGCCTAACGTTCAGCGCATTATCTGATCCAGCCCTCATGGTTCTGCTACAGTCACAAAATAAACAGCACAAAAATGACCCAATCTAAGCATCTAAACCTCCTCTATGGCATAAACAAAACATAGTGGAGGGACAAATATGTGTCTGGAGCAGACATCCCATTCTTGTGAAACCGAGCTCTTTTGTAAGCCTATTCAAATTCAGTATGGATCAGTGGAATGGAAATCACAAATTTACCACTGGCTTGTTGCCTGTTGCCCTTGTGGATGGGGCAGTTTGTAGATGCAGTAAGTCACAGGCATATACCAAAGCCATTCTAGCCTGTGGGCATTGATAATTGGGAAGACTGGGTCCTGAATGCCTAGGTTTGAAAAGCTCTAGGGCTGTTAGCCTAGTAATCACCTGTGATCCTATGAACTAAGGTGTTGCCATGAGGCAGCAATGCAAACCACATTAATTAATGTAATGTTTGATGAACTTATCTTTAACATGCTGAAATATCGATACAGCTGAATTCAGTTAACTGTAAGACATAATCAGTCATGGATATTTTTTGATTTCAGTTTATTGGTGCACAGATGAAGAAAATTACAGTGGATTTGGCCTTAACATAGCTATGTAGATTTGTTTTACAGAAATTTACTTGTTTGATAAAGTTCTTTAAAGAGTCATGAAGGCGCTGGAAAAGACTAGTGTTGTAATACCGTTCTTCATCATCATAGTCAAGAAATGTGTGGTTTTGGAAGGAAATACATGGCAATAAAAGTCTACAGCATAGCTAGGATGGGGCAAAGGGGGCCATCTGTCCTGCGTGCAAAATTTTAGATAGTGCAGTCAGTAGATGACGATCGGTCTTCAGTGTAGTGCATTACTGCCATTCAGAAATTAATACTGGGATTGCATTTGTGGTCAGAACTGAAGAGTTTTGTATTCTGTGTATGTGGTGTAATCTGTAGCAGCTTCTTCCCAAAAATGTATTAAGCAGTTGGCGACCATGAAAAAAAAAGACGAGGTGCCAAATCGGGGGTCGCTGCTGTGAGCAAGATTAGGAAGCTACACCTTTGGTAGAAGTAAAAGGCTGAGGGGGAAACTGTCTTTTTGATAACACGTCTGCAAATTCAATTGTACTGTGGGTAAGTAGGTGATAGGGAAGTACTCCTGATGCTGGTGGAGAATTAGTTCCACTTCTTTCCAGTGGTAACTTGAGAAGTTGTTGTCCCCATACCTGTTAAATGATTTTGGAATGGCAGCAAAAGTGACATGTCAAATCTCAGAGGTTATAAGTTGTGACTATCTGATGTGTGATAATGCAGGGCTTTTGAGATTATGAACAAGTTCCTGCATTAAACTGAGTCGATTGACAGCAAGGTGTGTAGTGAAACACAAGCAAGAAGAGCAGCTAGCTGCATCAAGCCACTAGGGTTACCACCTGTCCCACTTTGCGAGGGACAGTCCCTCTTTGGGTAGTTGTGTCCTGACAAAAAATTGTAAAAATGGCAAATGTTCTGAGATTTTAGGACAAAATTATTTCCTATATTTTATGTAATAGTTGCATAAAACAGTTATTTTGTGTCTAAAATACCTAAATGTTATAAGAAACAGAATAAGCAACTAAAATGCTACAAGAATAAGCTTTTATTTAGGCAAAAAAGTTAAGTTCTAACCTTTGTACTGACCGTGGGTATGTGTCGGCCTGTAAAATCTGATGTTTGTACCAGAAATGTCCCACTTTGGCCATTTGAAAATTTGGCAACCCTACAAGCCACTGTACTGCTATGAGTAGTAGGTGAGAAGGGTAAAAACCAAGCCCATTGGTGAAGCCTAACATTAACGATTTTACTTTAGACATTATCTTTGTGGAACGTTGAAGGGGAAGGACTGTTAGAGCTTAGTGTTGTTTGCCAGGAATAGGACTTCAGTAGGGTAATGTCTTTTGAGCAAAAAGCAAACACATTTGTAAAGTAATTAAATTGTACTCTTATTTTATTCACCAGATTGAACCATTCTGGTTCATTTCAATGAGTATTTGTTTTTCGATACAGTATAGAAAATCCTTTAAGATCCAAACAGGACATTTTTTTTGTGGAAACCTAGCAACGCAAGGGACTAAAGCTCTGAGCTGCCAAATGTTTTTTGTGCACCAGGGTACAGAATGATTTCTTCTCCTTCTCTCCCTAAGATATTTGCCTACTCTATGACTGAGTAAGTCATTTAACCAGACAGTACTCATGGGTCACTCCAGAAAAGGGCAGTACGTCCACTGTGCTTACCCAGTCATCAGATATGTAAACAAAAAAGGAAAAGAAAAACAAGTAGTCCTTGTTTTATTTTTTATTTTGCTGGAATAGTCTGACTAAGCAAGAAGTGCCCCTTTTTTGTCGAGTCCAAGGGAGAAATGTTCGTCCATTACAATAAAAATACAGTTCATGGTCAAGTCAAAAAATTCCAGAGAGATGCATGTCACTTTCAAGTGTGCACAATCCAAAATACATAATTTCTTCAAATGTAGATTAAATCTTGCAGCCACATTTCTTATGTGATGATAGTACTGTTTTAATCAGTGGGCAGTGACGTATGATGGAGGATAGTAAATTAACGTGTTTGTTGTTTGGATTACAACATCATTTTTAAGTGTTTCAAATACATCCAGAGCCATCCAAGCTAAGATAAGAATATATATTTTTTTAATTTACTGCACTTACACTTGCTTTATACAGTGATCACTACTGTTTGAGTAATTTTTAAAGCATTCATTTAATTTTGTGTCAAAAATAATCATAGTTCTGTTTGCCTCCAAATTTCCTTTCAGAAGGGCAAATTAGCCAAGGATTGCTTTTACATTAAAACATTTCAAGATCATCCATGTTATGTCAGAAGTTACTTCCCTGGTCTCTCTGAGATGGGAAGCACTCCTGGGAGCTTAAAGTGTGATTGTTTATTGAACAGAGGAAATAGGAGCTGGTTTTCAAGTGCCTTTTTCTCCCTGCTATAAATCAAGCAAGTCTGTGCAGAACTGCTCAGCGGCCTAGACAATAAAATTTCCATGGCACTGTACAACATTTTACCCTTAACCCCAGAAACTACCCTAGGAGACCCCTGTTAAAACCCAGTCCTTAATCCTAAACAACCCACCCTATTACAAGACTGGATAACATGGATGTGCAATTTCCAAATGTATCTGTGGCCAGTTTGGTAGATTTTGGCATCCTAAGACAATATGGCAATGGTCTCATGTTCAGAGACAACCAGTTGCAACTTCTTTGGAGTCAAAAATCTTACATACAAATGAGGTTGTCAGGAATACCCGCACTAGATCTGTCACACACACACTGCTAACCACATACAGAGATTGTCTTATGCTGAGGCACTTAAAGGAAACCATCCCAAATTTCAAAGACCCCCCCCAAAACCACATAATGGCAACACAACAGTCATTAAAAAAACAGAAGCCAACACCCAGTGGTCCCCCATGACTCTGCATAATACTCTTATCGTTGGAGACTCCATTATGCGATACACGGAGGGCCCCACTTACCAGGTCAGACAAGGAAAAGATAATGGTTAGTGGCCTAGCTGGAGCCAATATCTGCAGTATCGTGCATGCAGTTAAGTTACTGCATCCCAGGTAGCAGTATGAACCAGTCATCGTCCATGTTAGTGAAAATAACCTGATGTATACCTCAATGGAACATATGAAAAGAGACATAATGGGGCTGTCTTTATAAAAGTCACTGATTGCTATGAGGCTTGTAATGAGCAGCATTGTACCTTTAGCAAGGATGATGCCACAGTAAAAACATAAAATTACTCATTTTAATAATTGGTAGTGTCTGGTGTCACTCCAGGGGGATCCAGTATCTGTCTGCATAGGAGGACATGGTCAGCAAACCACATTGCTTTGCAAAGGATGGGCTGCAACTGTCCTCCCTAGGCTTTAGGATATTGGCTAAAACTGTATCCAACTCCTTACTGACTTTTTAGACAATGCCAAAAAGACAAAACTAGCAGCATAGTGAGAAAGCCTCCAAGCAGCCTTAAGGTGTTACTGCTTAGTGCTGGGAGCCTAAACAAACATCCACACCCTTCAAGCCCTCCTCACTCTGGAGAATGAAAACATCTGTGCTGTGACTAAGACTTATTTTAAAGCCGTGGAAAGCACCCTGGCAGTGCAAGGTTACATAGCCTTCCACACATTCAGACAAACAACAGCTATGACTGGGCCAAAGGTGGATGTGTCTTGCCCTACATTACCAGCATACCTACCTCCACATTGGTTAACAGGATGATACCATGGAGCTCATCCACATGCAAGTCACCATAGATAAGCTCCATCACTATATCTTGACTAGCTACAGGTCACCATCTATGTCCCTAGAGTCTCACGACTTTTGCCTAAACCTACTAGTGACACTCGCCATCCGACCAAACAACCTATTCCTAGGTGACATAACTACGCCTCTATAGAGTGGGAAACTTACACTACCTCAAACTCACAGGCACAATGCTTCCTGGATGTTAACATGAACACCCTGAAACAGTGCATGTTCCAACCAAATGATGAAATGATCAAACATGTTGGAGCTGGAACTCCCCAACATGGGAGACCCTTGCAACCCCTCACCCCATGTCATGTCCTCACTAGTGAGGTCAGTTCACAAAGCTGTCTCCTTTGAGGTAAAAATCAACCTCGAAAACCCAACTAAACCAGTAACATTTAGGAACTATTCTAAGGCAAACTGTATGCTATTAAGTGACACTTTGTCAAAATTCAAGACTCTCTCAAACCCCAAAACCACAGTACCTATGCAGAATTATTCACAGAGTCCCTAGTATACAAGCATGTGAATAGTTGCGTAGCGGCTGCCATACCTACCAGAAGTAAAGTGAAAACAAACACTAAAAACCAATCCCATGGATGGAATTCTAACCTAAAAGGGGTGTATAGTAGAAGAAGAAAACTCATGACCAAAATCAGGAAAAGCAACTCCCTTAAAGGCAAGTGGTCTCTCGCATAGCTAAATAAGAAACTAAGAGGTCTAATTAAGTCTAACAAGGCCAAGTACCAAATCAGGGTAAGGACAGTGATGAGGCCTTCTTCGACTAGGTCCATAACCTTAAAGATTAGACGGAGCAGTGTGCTGAACTAATGGTGAACTGTACCACATTCACCAATCAGGCTGCCAAAGCAAATGTACTGGCTGATAAATTCAGCTCAAACTTCACCCCCCCCAGCTCCACCAGGTGAAATCCCTTCCAACATATGGGTCTATTTTATATGCTCGAAGTTTTAAAAATTCGACGGTCATATAGTCGACACTATGTGAGTGAAGTTTTAAAACTTCGACCATATAAAAAAAAATAAATAAAACCAAAAACAACTACCTGAATGCTCTGAGCAAGCCCCCATGCATGCCCCATGTGGGAGGCTCAACCCCCAACAACCCCCGCTACTTAAATATATCAACTCCGAGATTGCACTACGGTGAAGTGAGACACCATATAGAATATTTCCCTTTACTTCACTGTAGTGCGATGTTGGAGTTGGTATATTTAAGTAGCGGAGGGTGTTGAGAGCACAGCCCCCCCATGTGGGAGATGCAAGGGGTCTTGCCACCCTGCTCAGAGTGTTCAGGTAGGTTGTTTTGTTTGTATTTATTTTTTATGTGTTTGAAGTTTTAAAACTTCGCTCATACAATGTCGATTATATGAGTGTCGAAGTTTTAAAACTTCAAGCATATAATATAGACCCCAGAATACTACCTCCAAATATTAGCAGGGACCAGGTGCTGGCATCACTCACTAAAGTCAAGAACACTGCCTCCATGGGTCCCAACAACATCCCAGGTTTCCTCCTGAACATTCTAAAACATGACCTAGGTGCGCTTCAAGTACAGCTTTGAGGTTGCTTTCAAAGTGAATGGTGGACCACAACAGTCATTCCCATCCACAAGGGTGGGCAGACCATCAGACTGATGGGTCTGTAGTTCCCTTGGTCAGTTAGCAACCCTAATATGCAAAGCCATGGAATGAATTGTCATGGAAATGATAAACAAGGAAATTGGGAACATATAAACACTGGACCCATACCAATTTTGCTTTATTAAGGAATGTCAAACCTAGTTAACCTAGTAGACTTCTTTGAGAAGGTTACCAAGGCAATGGATGAGGGAAAACTGTGCATACTGTCCCTTGACCTAGCCATGGCATTTGAGATGATAGCCCACTCAAACATTGTTGACAATCTCTTTAAGCTAGGCATAAATCCTTCCAGGTGGTAGTAAATTGGCAGCTGTTGTACATTCCCAGGAGAAACCAACATCTCCCAAGAGGTTTTAACACTGAAAAATGATGGTGCCAAAGCCATGGCCTAAAACTCAGTGTCAAAAATGCATTATAATGCCCTTTGGGAAACTGTCAAGAAACTAAGAGGTCTAATTAACCAAGTTAATTACTCCATCAGTAAAACACCCTAAGAGATGACCTAGTAGTAAGAAATCTGGGAACATATGTAGACAGCAATTTGGGCTTTGACCAACACGTAGCTAAGATATTATGAAAATCATTCTATGCCACTGAACTGATAGGTGAGGGTGTGACATCCAAGTCCAAGGGTGTTATAGTGCCACTCTAATCAGGCCTTAACAGACCTGCCATTGAATACAGTACCCCCTTTGGCATTTATCTAACCAGACGCTTGCAAAAATTGGAATGTCCACAAAGGTTTCTCACCAGGTGAATTCAGGGCATTAATACCTAGTCCTTCATTGATCATCTTAAGGCTCTGTCTCTGTAGTCAGTCTCCTACAGGCTACTGAAAGGGGATCTTTGCCGGGCTTCCTCAAACCCAGCCCTGCTGGATGTGTTACACATGCACAAAATAAACAGTACCAGAAACAGTAGATCCTGCAATCTGAACTTAGCTTGTGACATAAGCAGAACATGCTGGAGAAGCGGATATGTGTCCCAACTGATCCCACACTATAGAATGGGCTCCCCATCTATGTAAAACAAAGTTCATCCCTGACCTTATTCAAACAAAACCTTGACAGTTGGATGGGAAATTGTAAGTTTATCCCCAGAATGGCCCTCATGTCATTTATGGATAGAGGCCATCAATAAGAAATGTATTATTCTAACTAACAGCCACCCTCACAAGTCCTTAAACCTCCCTATTAACATGCCCCCCAATACAGACACTCCTGATTCTTGGGACCCAAATGGTTTGGGGTGTGTGGCTAGGCTAGTAAGTGCCCTGGTGGTCTTTGGCTTTGTAACAATCTGTGAACCTGTAAGAACCTATAATAACAGTAGAGCAGTGTTGTTGTATAGTGCTGTGGTGTGCAATACTGTGCTTCATGATTATGTTCTGTTTATTTATTTATTTTTACAGGTGCAAGGCCATATAGTTGATAGGTAGTTTTGAGACTGTGATTGTAGGATTTGTTGTTTGTTTCACCTCTTCGTTCTAAAGGGCTAGGTTTCCATAATTTAGATGTATGCAGTGAATACATGGAGTCCTCCAAAATGATATGATTGCTGTGTAGTGTGAGTACTGAACATTTGGAGAACTATCATAACATTGAAAAGCATACAAACATTCTTGGCTTTAGAATCTTCTTCTTCTTCTTTCGGCTTTTCCAGGTTAGGGGTTGCCACAGCAGATCACCTGTCCGCTCATGACTGGCAGTGGAGATGTTCTTCATTCCACATTGCTGCAGTCCTAACTATTGGGTAGTCCGCTGTCCAGTCGGCCCGAATACCAGAGTATATGGCTGACGTCGGTCAGGGCGCATTAGACTGATGTCAGTACGTCAGGGTACTAATGCGCATGACCGACGTCATATCCTCAGTCTTTTTTGCCGCATGGTCCGATGCAGAAGCAGTTTTATGAAAGTGCAGGTTGGCGTTCTGAAATTTTCTGAAGTCGGAGTTTCAGACCGAATCAGAGTTGGCTAAGTACCCGTTGGGGAACATTTTGGTTTTTCTTGCCTCAGTATTTAACCGGATGTCAGAAAAAGTGAATAACTGTATTTCTTGTGGGAAACAGATACCTCATAGGGATTACCATACCTTGTGTATACCTTGTTTAGGGCCTGAGCACGACGTTGTTGGATGCCGCTCTTGTGCTAGGTTTAACAAACGCACTATTAAGAGAAGGTTAGACTGTGCCAGGTTAGTGTTTGGGAAGCGTTGTAATTATAAAATGCCGCCGGATGCTCCGGCGCCTGGCCCAAGAAGCGCAAGGACAAAACAGCGAAGCCTAGGGTTGATGAACCGGCAGTCCCGGACGTCGGTTCTTTAGAAGGCTCAGTGGAGCCAGAGGTTTTGCCTGGAGTTTCTTTGGAATCTCAGGCAGAGACTTTACTGTTACAGGATGTGCCTTCTCAGGAGGTAGGCCAGGCTGAGGGGGCTTCTCAGGTAACTGTTCTTTCCTCTCTTCCCAAGGCAGTTAGAGCCTCTCCTTCTGTTTCCAAAACTTCTTTGAGAGGTAGGCCAAGTTTAGCTTCAGTGGGGGTTCATCCTAGCACTTCAGGTTCTGTGCCTAAGAAACATATGCTTAAAATGGCAGAAGATTTGATTACTATGATTAGAGGGTCTATGCCCCCTCCTGATAAGAGGCCTAGGGTGGAACCTGAGTTTGATAGTTTTGAACAGTGTTCAGAGGCTTCTGAGTCTTCATGGAAGATTTGCAGGAGTATCCTCCTTATTCTGATTCTGATGTGGATGATTCCACTCCTACAGCTTCTCCTCCTGAGGATTTCTCATTTTCAGAGACTCTGCATTCCATGAGGGAACACTTTAAATGGGAAGGCCAGGATTACTCTGATTCCAGGAAAAGGCTTAGGGAATTCTTGTTTTACCCCAGCATAGGCCCTTAGCTATACCTCCTGTGTTGAATGTGGTGGAAGATGTTTTGCAGAGGCTTCCTGAACCCTGATTCTTTGCCTCCTGCTCCTGTTAAACCTGATAGGTACTATAGGGTGCCTGAAGCTCATAAATATCTTTTAAGAGTCCTAGGGCAGACCCGAAACTGTTTCTCAGGGACCTAAAGGTGTTAAGGCCTCTGTGGTTAAAAACCCTGTTCCCACTGATAAAGAGGCAAGGGCTTTGGATAGATGGGGAAAGAAAGTGTATACTTCTTCCACTTTAGCCATGAGGGCGTTGAATTGTCAGTTTCACATGCTAAAATATCAAAATTATCTCCTTTCACAACTGAAATCTAAGGTGGATGCTTTGGCGGAAGGTATTGAGTGTAAAGAGTTGCTGGATTTAGTTCATGTGTCTGAACAAGTGGGTAAACATTCTTTGCAATGTGGTTTTGATGCTGTACAGGCCTCCTCGAGGGTGGCTGCCACTAGTTCTGTTCTTCGCAGGCATGCCTGGTTGAGGGATCAGAATTTAGCTGAGCATGTTAAGACAAGGATTTTGGATGCTCCTTTACAGTCTGATGTGTTGTTTGGTTCTCCTGTGGAAGCAGTTTTAAAGAAAATGGAGGACAAAGCTAAGTCTATGCAAACTGTTAAAGATTTTTGCAGGTGCAGCCACCGGGTTTAGTAGAAATTGGCCTACTAAGGGATGGACATATCCTGCTTATGATACTCAGTCTAGGGGTAGGTCTAGACGTGGTAGGGGCAGAGCTCAAGGTTCTTTTAGGCCTAGAACAGGATTTTCTGTGACTAGACTTATTTTAAAGGGGAGCCTCGTGAAAGCTGGTTTTCAAGTGCCTTTTTCTCCCTGCTATAAATCAAACAAGTCTGTGCAGAACTGCTCAGCTGCCTAGACAATAAAATTTCCATGGCACTGTACAACATTTTACCCTTAACCCCAGAAACTACCCTAGAGACCCTGTTAAAACCCAGTCCTTAATCCTAAACAACCCACCCTATTACAAGACTGGATAACATGGATGTGCAATTTCAAATGTATCTGTGGCCAGTTTGGTAGATTTTGGCATCCTAAGACAATATGGCAATGGTCTCATGTTCAGAGACAACCAGTTGCAACTTCTTTGGAGTCAAAATCTTACATACAAATGAGGTTGTCAGGAATACCCGCACTTAGATCTGTCACACACACACTGCTAACCACATACAGAGTTGTCTTATGCTGAGGCACTTAAAGGAAACCATCCCAAATTTCAAAGACCCCCAAAACCACATAATGGCAACACAACAGTCATTAAAAACAGAAGCCAACACCCAGTGGTCCCCATGACTCTGCATAATACTCTTATCGTTGGAGACTCCATTATGCATACACGGAGGGCCCCACTTACCAGGTCAGACAAGGAAAAGATAATGGTTAGTGGCCTAGCTGGAGCCAATATCTGCAGTATCGTGCATGCAGTTAAGTTACTGCATCCCAGGTAGCAGTATGAACCAGTCATCGTCCATGTTAGTGAAAATAACCTGATGTATACCTCAATGGAACATATGAAAAGAGACATAATGGGGCTGTCTTTATAAAGTCATTGATTGCTATGAGGCTTGTAATGAGCAGCATTGTACCTTTAGCAAGGATGATGCCACAGTAAAAACATAAAATTACTCATTTTAATAATTGGTAGTGTCTGGTGTCACTCCAGGGGGATCCAGTATCTGTCTGCATAGGAGGACATGGTCAGCAAACCACATTGCTTTTGCAAAAGGATGGGCTGCAACTGTCCTCCCTAGGCTAGGATATTAGCTAAAACTGTATCCAACTCCTTACTGACTTTTTAGACAATGCCAAAAAGACAAAACTAGCAGCATAGTGAGAAAGCCTCCAAGCAACCTTAAGGTGTTACTGCTTAGTGCTGGGAGCCTAAACAAACATCCACACCCTTCAAGCCCTCCTCACTCTGGAGAATGAAAACATCTGTGCTGTGACTAAGACTTATTTTAAAGCCGTGGAAAGCACCCTGGCAGTGCAAGGTTACATAGCCTTCCACACATTCAGACAAACAACAGCTATGACTGGGCCAAAGGTGGAGGTGTCTTGCCCTACATTACCAGCATACCTACCTCCACACTGGTTAACAGGATGATACCATGGAGCTCATCCACATGCAAGTCACCATAGATAAGCTCCATCACTATATCTTGACTAGCTACAGGTCACCATCTGTGTCCCTAGAGTCTCACGACTTTTGCCTAAACCTACTAGTGACACTCGCCATCCGACCAAACAACCTATTCTAGGTGACATAACCTCTATAGAGTGGGAAACTTACACTACCTCAAACTCACAGGCACAATGCTTCCTGGATGTTAACATGAACACCCTGAAACAGTGCATGTTCCAACCAAATGATGAAATGATCAAACATGTTGGAGCTGGAACTCACCAACATGGGAGACCCTTGCAACCCCTCACCCCATGTCATGTCCTCACTAGTGAGGTCAGTTCCTAAAGCTGTCTCCTTTGAGGTAAAAATCAACCTCGAAAACCCAACTAAACCAGTAACATTTAGGAACTATTCTAAGGCAAACTGTATGCTATTAAGTGACACTTTGTCCAAATTCAAGACTCTCTCAAACCCCAAAACCACAGTACCTATGCAGAATTATTCACAGAGTCCCTAGTATACAAGCATGTGAATAGTTAGTGGCATGACTACCATACCTACCAGAAGTAAAGTGAAAACAAACACTAAAAACCAATCCCATGGATGGAATTCTAACCTAAAAGGGGTGTATAGTAGAAGAAGAAAACTCATGACCAAAATCAGGAAAAGCAACTCCCTTAAAGGCAAGTGGTCTCTCGCATAGCTAAATAAGAAACTAAGAGGTCTAATTAAGTCTAACAAGGCCAAGTACCAAATCAGGGTAAGGACAGTGATGAGGCCTTCTTGACTAGGTCCATAACCAAAGATTAGGCGGAGCAGTGTGCTGAACTAATGGTGAACTGTACCACATTCACCAATCAGGCTGCCAAAGCAAATGTACTGGCTGATAAATTCAGCTCAAACTTCACCCCCCCCAGCTCCACCAGGTGAAATCCTTCCAACATATGGGTCTATTTTATATGCTTTCGAAGTTTTAAAAATTCGACGGTCATATAGTCGACACTATGTGAGTGAAGTTTTAAAACTTCGACCATATAAAAAAAAATAAATAAAACCAAAAACAACTACCTGAATGCTCTGAGCAAGCCCCCATGCATGCCCCATGTGGGAGGCTCAACCCCCAACAACCCCCGCTACTTAAATATATCAACTCCGAGATTGCACTACGGTGAAGTGAGACACCATAGAGAATATTTCCCTTTACTTCACTGTAGTGCGATGTTGGAGTTGGTATATTTTAAGAAGTGTTGAG
The DNA here is from genome assembly GCF_019279795.1 of Protopterus annectens. NCBI lineage: Eukaryota > Metazoa > Chordata > Ceratodontiformes > Protopteridae > Protopterus > Protopterus annectens. Next base: position 547,252,608 of record NC_056726.1, read on the forward strand.
AGCACAGCCCCCCCATGTGGGAGATGCAAGGGGTCTTGCCACCCTGCTCAGAGTGTTCAGGTAGGTTGTTTTGTTTGTATTTATTTTTTATGTGTTTGAAGTTTTAAAACTTCGCTCATACAATGTCGATTATATGAGTGTCGAAGTTTTAAAACTTCAAGCATATAATATAGACCCCAGAATACTACCTCCAAATATTAGCAGGGACCAGGTGCTGGCATCACTCACTAAAGTCAAGAACACTGCCTCCATGGGTCCCAACAACATCCCAGGTTTCCTCCTGAACATTCTAAAACATGACCTAGGTGCGCTTCAAGTACAGCTTTGAGGTTGCTTTCAAAGTGAATGGTGGACCACAACAGTCATTCCCATCCACAAGGGTGGGCAGACCATCAGACTGATGGGTCTGTAGTTCCTGGTCAGTTAGCAACCCTAATATGCAAAGCCATGGAATGAATTGTCATGGAAATGATAAACAAGAATTGGGAACATATAAACACTGGACCCATACCAATTTTGCTTTATTAAGGAATGTCAAACCTAGTTAACCTAGTAGACTTCTTTGAGAAGGTTACCAAGGCAATGGATGAGGGAAAACTGTGCATACTGTCCCTTGACCTAGCCATGGCATTTGAGATGATAGCCCACTCAAACATTGTTGACAAGCTCTTTAAGCTAGGCATAAATCCTTCCAGGTGGTAGTAAATTGGCAGCTGTTGTACATTCCCAGGAGAAACCAACATCTCCCAAGAGGTTTTAACACTGAAAAATGATGGTGCCAAAGCCATGGCCTAAAACTCAGTGTCAAAAATGCATTATAATGCCCTTTGGGAAACTGTCAAGAAACTAAGAGGTCTAATTAACCAAGTTAATTACTCCATCAGTAAAACACCCTAAGAGATGACCTAGTAGTAAGAAATCTGGGAACATATGTAGACAGCAATTTGGGCTTTGACCAACACGTAGCTAAGATATTATGAAAATCATTCTATGCCACTGAACTGATAGGTGAGGGTGTGACATCCAAGTCCAAGGGTGTTATAGTGCCACTCTAATCAGGCCTTATCAGACCTGCCATTGAATACAGTACCCCCTTTGGCATTTATCTAACCAGACGCTTGCAAAAATTGGAATGTCCACAAAGGTTTCTCACCAGGTGAATTCAGGGCATTAATACCTAGTCCTTCATTGATCATCTTAAGGCTCTGTCTCTGTAGTCAGTCTCCTACAGGCTACTGAAAGGGGATCTTTGCCGGGCTTCCTCAAACCCAGCCCTGCTGGATGTGTTACACATGCACAAAATAAACAGTACCAGAAACAGTAGATCCTGCAATCTGAACTTAGCTTGTGACATAAGCAGAACATGCTGGAGAAGCGGATATGTGTCCCAACTGATCCCACACTATAGAATGGGCTCCCCATCTATGTAAAACAAAGTTCATCCCTGACCTTATTCAAACAAAACCTTGACAGTTGGATGGGAAATTGTAAGTTTATCCCCAGAATGGCCCTCATGTCATTTATGGATAGAGGCCATCAATAAGAAATGTATTATTCTAACTAACAGCCACCCTCACAAGTCCTTAAACCTCCCTATTAACATGCCCCCCAATACAGACACTCCTGATTCTTGGGACCCAAATGGTTTGGGGTGTGTGGCTAGGCTAGTAAGTGCCCTGGTGGTCTTTGGCTTTGTAACAATCTGTGAACCTGTAAGAACCTATAATAACAGTAGAGCAGTGTTGTTGTATAGTGCTGTGGTGTGCAATACTGTGCTTCATGATTATGTTCTGTTTATTTATTTATTTTTACAGGTGCAAGGCCATATAGTTGATAGGTAGTTTTGAGACTGTGATTGTAGGATTTGTTGTTTGTTTCACCTCTTCGTTCTAAAGGGCTAGGTTTCCATAATTTAGATGTATGCAGTGAATACATGGAGTCCTCCAAAATGATATGATTGCTGTGTAGTGTGAGTACTGAACATTTGGAGAACTATCATAACATTGAAAAGCATACAAACATTCTTGGCTTTAGAATCTTCTTCTTCTTCTTTCGGCTTTTCCAGGTTAGGGGTTGCCACAGCAGATCACCTGTCCGCTCATGACTGGCAGTGGAGTTTTACGGTGTCGAGTTGCCAGTCCAGTCCCCAACCTTCCACAGAAGGCGCACACATGCATGCACTCACACCTAGGGCTATTTTAGAGTGTCCAATCCACCTACAGCATGTCTTTGGGATGTGGGAGGAAACCGGAGCACCCGGAGGAAACCCACGCGACCAGAGGGAGGACATGCAGACTCTGCACAGAAGGCACGCCTGCTGAGGATCGAATTGGCTTTAGAATATTGATATGAACTCAGGTTTGGAGGTAAGTCTATATGATTTTCATCAGTTCAGTATAACTGACTTGACAAATTCAAAACTTCAGAAAAGTCATTGAGGAGTTTTTTGCTGACCCATTTAATATGAACTTATGAGTACTCACCATATTCATTTGGTTTTATTTCATTTAAGATTTGTTGACCTTGCTAGTCCCACTAGGTGTGTGGACTATTTACAGGGGATACCTGAAATAGTATTCATACTAAGTAGGAGAAATTTGACATGACAGTGTAGCAGTTCCCCTTTCATTTCCTATTAGGCTGTAGTGATGATTTGTAGCACGGCAGTACTGAGCTTTATTGTGGAGGAAGAGTCTACTTATAACACCTATAGGAAGGGGGTTTGAGCATTCAGCAGTTACTGTTACTGGACAGTATTTCCCTTGAGGAAAGAGAGAGTGAGGATCTGTAGGCTAACACTGCAAGATCTAGTGAAAGGGACTGAACTGGCTGAAGCGCATTGTTTTTCTGACATTTGGACTTGCAGCTTACCGAGTTGCAGGTATGCTCTATTGATTGGCAAAAAATGACATCTGAAGTGATGGGGCAATGGATTGGTACTGCTGCAGTGGAGGACTTCTCATTAGAACAGGAGGAAACACCTGTTACCTGACAGCATGTGTGAAGCCATTTGCTTGAGAGCAGGATTCCTTGCTGAATATAGAACAAAGGCTTTAGGGAATTTTCTGAAGCAAAACTACTATTCTTTTTGCTAAAATTTCATTCTGGAGCCCCATGAATAGGTATAGTTATCGAACTACAATTATACAACTGCAAGATGCAACAATTGCACAAGCAACAACCACTGTTCACTTTTATTCAGAACCAAAGCTCTGACATCAGCTTTGAAACAAAGGATGCTTTGCAAACTGATGTTCAGTTTTTGAGAAAAAAGACAGCATTTGTGGATTATAGTTTTATCTGAATCATCAAAGGAATGTAAAAATTTGGGAAGAGCAAACTCTCTTATAAGAGACTTCAACTTTATGTGGTAAGGTATGCAAACCAAGGGGCGGCACAGTGGTGTAGTGGTTAGTGTTGTCTCCTCACAGCAGGGGGATGTCCAGTTCGATTCTCAGCTGGGGTGCCTTTTGTGTGGAGTCTGTATTTCCTCCTTGCATTCACGTGGGTTTTCTCTCAATGCTCTGGTTTCTTCCTACATTCCAAAGACATGCAGTAGGTGGAGTGGACATTTCAAATTGGCCATAGGTGTGAATGTGTGCATACAGATCTGTGTGGTGCACTCTCCAAGGAGGGTTGGGCCTTGGGCTAGTGACCTGAGACTGTAAAACCCGTAACTGCTACAGAAACAGTGACTGTTGAGAGGAGCTTGTTGCCTGATGTACCACATGGTGTGTAAATAGGAAAGAGAGAGAAAGAGAGATGCAAACCAACCACAAATACATTTTTTTTTCTTTAATCTAGGGAAATGGGCATATCCAGGGTGAATGCCCACAGTGAATTCATTCAGCTTATTGACTAGTGGGATGGACATAAGTATTGTCTAAAGAAATACAGAAGCTGTAGAAGCCTACATCAATGTTGGTGGATTTCCAGTCCAGCAGCAGGCTTTTATCTGAGTCTTTAGCTATGGCTGAAGAAAGTAGTGTTACAAATGACAAAGTGGACATGGTTCCTACATGTCTGTCTCATTCTGAAGTCTCTCTTCAGGGGAGTTCTTCTCAATAGGTAGATGAGAATCGCACCTCTGAAGGACTGATAGCAGATGCTAACCTTTACACAGGCTTTCTTTATCAGAAGAATAATGTAATGATATGGAAGGTTCTTTAAATGAACTTTAGGAAAATTTACAAAAAAAAAAAAAGAGAAGGAAAGTTAAACAAAACCCTGGGAGTTCCTCCTCTAAATGTTAATAGATTGTCATCATTTAATAAATAATGCAGGTATTGTTTCTTCCAAGATGCTGAACATGTACGTACTGGAACAAGAGGAAGTAAATGGCTAGTAGGTGGGGCTGGATTTTGGTTTGCAGGCCTAGCTACTTGTTCCATAATAGCTATGTTATTAAGTCTTCCATTTGAGATTTTGACATGGTATGTTATGC